>NW_018250674.1:64855-70291 GCF_001263595.1 Phalaenopsis equestris | reverse complement strand
TACATATGCAGGAGTGGTTGGCAAATCAACTGCTTCCCTCAATGATCCTGAACATTTAGTCTTCCCACAGAAGTTTAATGATACTGCAGCAGGAAAGGGTAACAGCCCTTGCATTCATCCATTAGGTGCTAAGGATGGAGAACCTGCTGTTTACTTCTCACCTCAAGAAATTATTAATCTAAATGACCAAGTAAAAATTACCTTGGTGGAGAAATTTCTTCTTGGCCACCCCAAAATGGATTTAGTTAGAAACTACTTTGATTCCTTTAAATTTAATGGTGATTTGCAGATTGGAATTCTAGATGGAGGACACCTACTTATACAACTCTCAGGGGAGGAAGACTATGCTAGACTCTTTAGAAAACAAGTCATTCAAATTGGAGGCACCACAATGAAAATCCTGAAATGGGAACCTGATTTTAACCCTAGTAAGGGACCTCCAATAGTTCCCCTATGGTTTAAATTACCTGGCCTCCCAATCCAGTACTTTAATCTCAATGCTTCATTTAATATTGCATGTGCAGTAGGGAGACCTATGAAGGTGGATGCTCCTACATATAATATAGTCAGACCTTCCCTAGCCAAAATTATTTTTGAGAGAGATGTTACTCTCCCTGAAATCAACAGGATTTGGATTGGTATTGACTAGGAGGGATTCTGGCAAACAGTGAGGTTTGGGGAGGGATTCTGGCAAACAGTGAGGTTAGAACAGAAACCATACTACTGTCATCACTGTAGGATGTTTGGACACACCAAGGATAGTTGTTTCAGGCTTCACCCTCCCCCAATGAAGATTGTGGTAAATCAAGGAAGGTATACCCAGCCTATTCCCCCAGAAGTTTCAGTTGGTGTAGACCCCCCTCCAATTGGGAATTTGGAAGACATGCTGGATACACCCAAAAGCTCTACTTCTCCTTTTGGCTCCACAGATCCCCCAAATACTTCCCCCATATTTTTTAGGGAGGAGGTGAACCAGATAAATATTCAAACACGCCTATCTGTCCCTTTAAATGAGGTGGTGCAACCCAAGGAGACGAAACATAAAACTACTCTTGTAATAGAAACTTCTCAGAAGAATGATATAGCTAAGATGAAGCACCTGTTGGAAGAGGAATCACAAACACAAAAATCTAAAAATAAGAAGAAGGTTCAGTCTGAAGTACAGAAATTAAGAGAGGGTAATATTGGGTTCACAAAAACTTTGAAAATGGGGGGACCTCCTCCTTCTATAGGAAGGACCAGATCAAGATCTCAGCCTTACCCCACAATATACCCCCCCCCCCCCCCATGATTAATATGCTTTGTTGGAATATCAGGGGCATTTCCCATCCTCAGTCTTTAAAAAGACTTATTTATCTGAACAGAAAACACAATTTTGTGGTGCTTTACTATACTTGAACCATTGGTTCAACATAACTCTCAGAGAATTATCCAAAGATTCTTTGGTTTCTCTCATTATGCATACAAAAATAACAAAGTTTGGTTCTTTTGTATGAAAGAGATTCAGTGGAGCATTATTATGGACCATCATCAGTTCATACATCTTTCACTGCTTGTACAAGGACATTTAGAGTATGCTACTTTTGTTTATGCTGACAGTCTGAAGGCTGATAGACAGGAAGTATGGGAAGGCTTACATCTCATCAGCAAAAACATGAACTCTCCTTGGATTGTGGGTGGAGATTTTAATTGCATCTCTAATGCAGCTGAGAAGTCTGGAGGGAGACCTCCCAACCTGTCTAAACTGACCTATTTTAATGATCAAATACAGCAGGCTGGTTTGTTTGACTTGGGGTACCAGTGTTCTAAGTTCACATGGAAGAGGGGTCTTCTATGGGAAATACTGGACAGAATGTTAGTTAATGACCACTGGAAGAAACACTACCTCCTTACTTTTGTTACCCACCTAACCCTTACTTGTTCTGACCACAGACCTCTCCTCATTTCCATAACCTCCCTAATTACCACCTCACCCTACCCTCCTTTCAGATACCTAAACATGTGGTCTACCCACCCCCTCTTCAATAACTGTTTTGCTTCGAACTGGATGAGAATTGATCACACAGACCCTCTTATCAAGCTAAGCCTTCTGCATTAGAAAACCAGCAAAGCCTTTAGGAAGTGGGGTTGGGAAACTTTTGGAAATGTGTTTTCCAATGTTTTATCTGCTAAAAAAGAGGTTGAGAGACTTGAGGCTATTGTTCGGAATAACTATGCCACTGAAACTGATTTGTTGACTGCCTAGACTAATCTGAATAAAGCCATTGATATTCAGGATCGATACTCAAACAAAAAGCTTTTGTTATTAGCTTTACTGAAGGGGACAGAAACACCAAGTTTTACCATGCCTATATAAGTTACAAGAGGAAATGCAATATCATACATTCCATTTATTCCAAGGATGGCAGATGGCTGAATGATAATGAACTTATAGCTAAGGATGTTGTTAAGTTCTACAACTCCGTCCTGAAATCTTCTGCTGATCTTAATACTGACTATGAAGATTACTTTACTGAAGAATCTAGTTACACTGGTAAGCTTAATCTTACTGAACAACCTTCTTTTAAGGAAATTTGGGAAGCCTTGAACAGTATTGAAAACTCTAAGGTAGCTGGCTCTGATGGTTTTACAGCTGACTTCTACAAAAAAGCTTGGCACGTCATAAATATAGAGGTTGTGGAGTAGAGGGCACGTCATAAATATAGAGGTTGTGGAGGCAATTAAGAGCTTCTTTAGAGTATTCATCCTCCCCAACTACTTTAGTAACACATCCATTGTGCTAACTCCTACAAGCCTTACTTCTATTAGAATCAAACTCATAAGCAAGATTATAGTGAGAAGACTGCAACCTCACTTGGACAAAATTATATGTCATAACCAAACTACATTTATTAAAGGTAGATCCATTAATGATAATGTGTTGTTGGCACAGGAACTCACATTGGATCTTGATAAAATCAGCAGAGGGGGTAACCTCATATACAAATTAGATTTCAAGAAGGCCTATGACACCATTGACTGGAACTTTATTTTGGGTATACTTGTAGCTAGAGGATTTCAGCCAGAATTCAGAAATCTCATCCAAAGGTGGCTTATCAATAATAACCACTCCATCCTTATCAATGGCCAACTCCATGGGGCTTTCACTGCTTCTAGAGGACTAAAGCAAGGTTATCCACTCTCTCCCATTATCTTTATTATTGTTATGGATTACTTTTCTAGAATGCTTGATAGGAACATCCTCAACCATCAGTACTCCAGATTTCACCATAAATCTAATATAGTTATTTCCCATCTCATGTATGCTGAGGACATTATGATATTCTCCAATGTTCAAAAGATTACTGTGAAGAAAGTTTATAAATGCATACAATAATTTTAGAAACACTTTGGAATGGAATGGAATGGAATTCTGGAATTCTGCCTTACTAAATGCCAACTTATATTTAACAAGAGGGCTTCTTCCAATACCAAGCACTGGATCTCCAACTACATTGGCTTCTCCACTGCTAGGGACCCTGTGAGATATCTGGGGGTTCAACTCATTAGGGGGAGATAAAAAATGACCCAATTTGATGAGGTCCTACAAAAAATTCAGAAAACTCTATCCAGCTAGTCTCACTCCTTCCTTTCTAATGGGGGAAGAATTATGGGCTGTTCAAAGAAAGCAGTTACACTGGGTTTCATGGCAGAAGGAGGCCAAACCAATTTCAGCTAGTGGGCTGGGGTTCAAGGGGCTCCAACAAGTTGTACACATTAATTTCTGTAAGATGTGGATTCAGTTCAGAGCACAAACTTTTTTGTGGGCAAAATTCATGTATGGCAAGTATTGCAAGGGCCAACACCCCTCTCTTATTACCAAAAAGCTGGGAGACTCCAAAATCTGGACAAATATGCTGACAATCAGAGAGCAAGCTGAAGACATGTACACAAGGGATTTGCGGAATGGTAAAGTAAACTTTTGGCTTGATAACTGGTGTCATAAAGACTGGATTGGGGAAAGACTGGATTGCCCCCCCGCCCCCCTCCAGACTTTAACCTTCAGCTCCTAGTCTGTGACCTCTGGGATGGGGACTCCTGGGATGTTCCTAAGCTCCAATCCTTGCTTCAGGAGCCTCACTTATCTCTAGTCACTAGAATTGTGTTTGATAAAGGTAGAAAAGACAGGATCATATGGCAAAGCTACACTAACCAAAGCCTGACCAAAGATATTTTTGCTAAGTTAAATCATTGTGAGAAGGTCAATTGGGGCGAGGCCATTTGGAATAGATTTCTATCCCCTTCCATATCCTTCTTTTGTTGGAGATTCTTCAACAACCTCTTGCCAACTTATGATATTCTTAAACTGAAAGTTTTAAGAGGCCCATCTAGATGCTATCTCTGTCTGAAAAATGAGGAGAACATTAACCACTTATTTTTCAAATGTGAGTTTTCTCAAGTTTGCTCAAGAGGTGTGGGGTGTGGAAAGAGCTCCTTAATAAGATTAAGGATGATAACTTTGATAAGGACTAGACTAGTCTTAATACTGGTTGGCATAGCTGGAGAAGTACACAGGGGGAGTCTATCTTCTTCATTGTAGCTTGGTTCTTAGGGATGTGTAGGAACAACAACAAAAACATGATGATAAGAGTATCTAACATAACAAGGTAACTAGAAACTGTGTTGCCTATCTGAACAAAATCATACAGCTTAAGAACTTCCCTAGCATAAATCTGGCTCAGACCAGTACCACCATTAGTCACAAAAAAATTGAGACTGTCACTTGGAACCCTCCTGATGTTCAAACCATGAAAATAAACACTAAATGGGTGCAGGATTCGGGGGGTAATTGTCTACTTTTCTTCCATGCTCCTACTCTGGCCATTGATGCTCTTGAAGCTGAGCTTATTGCTGTCTACTGGGACCTTACATTTGCACATAAAGCAACTTGGAAGAAAGTATGGATTGAGGTTGACTCTTTACAACTAATCTCTTTGCAGAACTCTATTCAGCTTTCCTCATGGCACCATATGCAATGAAAGCAAAAAATTTGCACATTTTACAAAAGTCTTACAATTCATATGTCTTTCATATATAGAGAAGGAAACCAACCTCCTAATTGGCTTGCCAGACAAGGAATCTATCCCAACTCCATTTCTGTTGATACAAGACCTCCTACCCCCTTGTCCTCCTACTGCATGATGACAAGCTGAAGACTCCTCATGTCAGGCTCAAGCCTAGCCTACTTAAAGAGATTTAGTGCACTGTTTTGGTTTCTCCTTTCTTTATTTTTTACTTTTTAACTCTCTTGTAACCATTTTTGAGGATTGGGCTTCCTCCCTTTTCTGGGGACCCCTCCTTTTGTAACCTTTGTAGTACTTTTAATGATCAACATGTAGGGAGCCGAATAAGGCTACTTCAAAAAAAAAAAAAAATATATATATATATATATATTGG
>NW_018250674.1:46408-64845 GCF_001263595.1 Phalaenopsis equestris | reverse complement strand
TATATATATATATATATATATATATATATATGTATATTGTTTAGCTGGTAACGGTTCCATTGGGGGGAGTTGTGTGCTGTCACTCTGGCACTGGGATTTTCTTCCTAAACCTTCTCTTCTTTGTGAGTGTCGAAGCTGCATTAATGGATTTTTGTCCTATTAATGTGGAAGTAAATGCTCAGTGGACCCAAGCCACTTATGCTGGAGTGGTTCAAAGAGGGCTAGCTTTCGCTAAAAGTTTTGAACATCTAGTTTTTCCTCAAGTTCTGCATGATGCTGCAGTTGGCAAGGGTTCCTGGCCATATATTTCTTCTATTAGAATCAAAGAGGGTGAACTTGCAGTTTTACTTACTCCTAAGGAGATGCAAACTCTGAATGAATCAATAAATGAATCAATAAAGTTCACCAATAAAGTTCACCTTAATAGGCAAGTTTCAGTTTGGCCATCCAAAAATGGATTATGTTAGGAAATTCTTTGAGGATCTCCAACTCACGCGTGCTTAGCAGCTAGGGTTAATGGATGGAAGACTTCTATTAATCAAAATGCCTAATGAGGAGGATTATGCTAAAGTTTTTACCAAAAAACTCTGTTAATTGCTGGAGCCCCAATGAAATTATTAAAATGGACACCTGGATTTTATCCAAGAAAAGAACTCCCAATTGTACAAATTTGGTTTAAATTTCCTAATCTCCCTATTCAATATTATCAAATGTTTTCCTTAACATTGGAAGGGTACCTGGCTGCCTTTTAATAGTAGATGCTCTAACTTACAATTTAGCTAGACCAGCTGGTGCAAGAGTGTTGGTGGAAAGATATATAACATTCTCAGAAATTAAGAGAGTTTAGATTGAAACTCTTGAGGAAGGGTTTTGGCAAAGCATTATTATGGAGTAAAAACCACTATTCTGCCCCCACTACAGGATGTTTGGGCATAATGTGGAAAAATGCTATAGGCTTCATCCACCATATAGAAAAACAACTCCTCAAGATATGCCTAATCAGGGAGGGTCTGATATACCTTTGAGAAAAAAAAAAGAACAGCCAATGAATAGGAAGTTATTGAAGTTTGTAGAGAAACTGAAGTGGAAGTCTTTCCAAAGCTACCAAGTACTTTGGAGGAGGTCATTGAAAAAAATACTTCCGCTCTTAGTGTTCATGAGCAGGTGGTGGATGACATGCAAGGAGAAATTGAAAGAAGTCTTCTTGATATCAATCCCCACAAAGTTGATAATTCCTTAGTGGAATTATTAGCTGAAGTGCTTACTGAAGAATGGCAAGTTTAAGGGAATAACAGGAAAAAGAACGGGAAGATGGAACAGAAGCTGATGTAGGAAGCTCCCTCTTTGGGAGAAGCTAATAAGCTGATGGATTCCAGTCAGAGAACGAGAAGGAAAGGTAGAACCCTTTCACAAAGATCAAGTTCTTATGTTGGAATATTAGAGGTGATGCACACCCCAACTCTTTCACAAAGATGTTACATCTTGTGAAAACTCATAAAATATGGTGCTTTGCTCTTTTGGAACCTATGGTTTCTAAGAACTCTAGTAATATTATCAAAAAATTTCCCAAATTTTCTCACTTTGCTAACTCCAATAATAAGATCTGGTTTTTTGCTAGAACTGAATTACAGTGGAATGTTGTTCTGAATAGTCCCATTTATTTACATATTCAATTTACAGTAGGAGCTCAGGTAGGGTATGCCACTTTTGTTTATGCTAGTTTTCTTTCAAGGAATCAAGAGCTATTGTGGATGGATCTTTTCAACATCAGCCAGACTATAAACTCATTTTGGATTGTTGGGGGGGACTTCAATTGTATTAATTCACCTGATGAAAAGAAAGGTGGGAGGCCTCCATCACAAACTACTATGATTAAGTTCAATAAATTGCTTATGGATGCTCGATTATTTGATTTGGGTTTCCATTGTCCTAAATATACCTGGAGAAGGGGTGTCTTGTGGGAAAGACTTGTAGAATGTTGGGAAACTTTAAGTGGCTTCAAACCTTCCCATATACAATCATCACTCGCCTTGCTATGTCTGGGTCAGACCATAGACCCCTTCTTTGATTTGTTCAAAATGCTGTGAAGTCTGGTGGTTCTCCCTTCAGATTTCAGAACATGTGGACTCTTCATCCTAATTTTGTCAAGGAAGTTACAAATGCTTGGATCATCAATGTGGATTATGGGCCCTGGATGAATCTGTGGAAATTACAAAAGAAGGTGGCCACCCACTTAAAGAATTGGAATTGGAATACTTTTGGAAATGTTAATGAGAACTTAAAGCTGCTCATAATCAGTTGATCAATACAGAAGAGGATTTCTAAAAGGGCTAAAAATTTGAGAGGGATCTATATAAAGCTAATGAAGAGCTTCTTGCATACATCACATATAATGAAGCTGTTTTGAAACAGAAAGCTGTTATTACCAAGTTCATTGAGGGGGACAAAAATTCTAGTTTCTATCATGGTTGCATTAATTACAGGAGGAAATGCAATATGATTCTGGAGATTAAGAACTCTAAAGGCAAGAAATAAATTGAGGCTGATGACATTTCTCAAGAAGCTGTCAAGTTTTTTCATGTCAAGTTTTTTCAAAAGTTTTTTCAAAAACTTTTTAATTCACACCCTTCAACTAGAACCAATGTTGATGCTAATTTATTTGTTGATTGTACTGATTATGTTAGTAGGCTAACACTGGATCAAATCCCCTTTGAATTAGAAATTAGAGCTACTCTGGATTCTATTGATGATCACAAAACTGCAGAACCAGATGGCTTCACTGCAAAGTTTTATAAAAGTTGTTGGCTTGTGGTTAAGGAAGACTTCATTTCAGCTGTGCAAGAATTTTTTAGAGGAGTCGATCCACCTAGATACTTTACCTCCTCAACTATTACTTTGATTTCTAAGAACGAGATAAAAAAAATTGGGGAGATTTCAGGCCCATTAGTTTAACTAATGTTATTACTAAGGTAATAAGAGTACTTTTCTTCAGAATTCAGCCACATCTTCAACAATTAATTTGCTCTAACCAAAATGCCTTTGTTAAAGGAAGATCCATAAATCCATAACTGATAACAACTGATAACATATTGCTTGCTCAAGAGAAGTTGCTTGATTTGGATAGGAAATGTAGGGGAGGTAATGTTATCTATAAATTAGATATCAAGGAGGCTTCTGACACTATCAACTGGAATTTCATCTTGAAAACTCTGGCTGCTAAGTACTTTGCTGAGGGATTCATATTGCTGATTAAAAGATGGCTTATTTACAATAACCACTCTGTGCTTATTAATGGTTCCTGTCATGGCTTCTTTTCTGCATCTAGAGGGATCAAACAAGGGGACCCTTTGTCTCCTACAATTTTCATTTTGGCTATGATTTATTTCTCCAAGCTATTGAATCAAATGTTCTCAATATCTCCTCATTTGTCTTTTCAGCATAGATCAAATGTTTGTATCAGCCATCTGACATATGCAGATGATGTGATTATATTTTCTAAGGCCACTAAGAATGCTACCAAAATATTGTAGAAGGCCCTTTTGCATTTCCAGATCACCTCAGGTATGGAACTAAATATACCAAAATGCCAATTTTTTGCTAGCACTAACATGTCCAACAGTTAAAACATTGGATGTCTAGCTATACTGGTTTTAGCTTGTCATCTCTGCCTATCAAGTATCTAGGTGTTCATCTGCTTAAGAGCAAAACCAAGCAGATACAGTTCAATGAAGTCATTGATAAGATTAAAAATCAACTTCAATGCTGGACCAATTCATTCCCATCCAATGGAGGGAGGATCATTCTGCTCAAAAGTATTCTCACTGCTCTTCCATCATATGCTCTCCAAATATTTACCATGAAGAAAGGAACTCAACAACTATTGGGGAGAATATTTAATAAGTTCTTATGGGCTGGAAAGAAGAAATAAGTACACTGGCTTCCCTGGCAAAGGTAATGTAAACCATACTTTGCTGGAGGCTTTGGATTTAAAGATTTTCATCACATGAGTTTCAATAATCTATGCAACCTTTGGATTAAATTTAGAACACAGGATAGTCTTTAGGCAATGTTCATGAAGGGGAAATATTTTAGAAGTGCACATCCAAGTCTTGTTAACAAAAAACCGGGGGATTCTAGACTTTGGGGCAAATTATTGGAAGTTAGAGACCAGGCCGTGGAGACATTCATCTGGGAGCTGGGGGAAGGACAAATAAATTTTTGGTTAAGTAGGTGGACTTGGACTGTTGAGAAAATTAGAGGCTCAACCTCTAACCCAAATGTTCATGATCTGGTTAAGGAATACTAGACTGAAAATCAGTGGAATTCCACACTGCTGTATAATATTCTGAACAATGAACAACTACAACTTCTTCAGCAAACACCTATCTATTCTGAATAAAGAGATGAAATTGTTACTAAAAAAGCCCTTTCCCAAAAAGTTGCTCCTTGTATCTATCAAACATTCTATCAATGGTCTTCTGTTCAATGGGGAACTGATGTTTGGGGGAAGTATCTAACTACATCCATGTCTTTCTTCAGTTGGAGAGTGTAGCAGTCCTTACTCCCAACTGATGATATCCTGAAAATGAAAGGGCTGAGGGGACCTTCTTGTTGTTTTCTGTGTCATGAGGAGGAGGAGACTCTGGATCACCTCTTCTTTAAATGCAGTTTCTCCCAAAAAGTATGGAATGATTTTTTGACAAAACTAAAAACTGATACACTCAATCTCAGCTGGAACAATTGCTACAGCTACTGGAAAGAGTGGCAACATGCTAATTTACAAGTTATCCCATGCGTAGTTGTTTGGCTTATCTAGATGTGTAGGAATCAAGTCAAAATTGAAGATTCCCCACCTCTCGCTAAAGCTTTTACTGCTCACTATACATCCTACTTACAAAAAAATCATTAAATATCACAATTTCCCTAATATCTTCAGGCACTGGGTATCTCAGGGTATTAACCAGTATAGTTTCAAGCTCCCACTGATTGTGTGGGTTCCTCTTTCTGATGGTTTGATGAAAGCAAATACTAATGGTAGCTTTTGAGAAGGATCTGCTGGATTTGAGTTAGTTATCAGAAACTCTCTAAGGCAATATGTCCTTCATTTCTCTTCACCAACTTGGGCATTGGATGCATTAGAAGCTGAAATGATTGCAATTTATTGGGCTATTACAATTGTAGTCCAATGTAATACTGGGCCTTTAATTATTGAGGCTGACTCCAACACTTGCATCAAGATTTTGCAGAATAAGGAGGACCCCACTTGGCACATGGATTGATGGATAAGGAAAATTCAAATGGCTTTTGGTAGCTGCATAGTGAAATTTCAGCAATTTCAGCACATCAACAGAAGCACATCAACAGAAAAGGCAATGGGCCTGCACATCATTTGGCCACCTCTTGTAGATGCTCTGAACAAGTTACTGTGGCAAATACCCCACCTCCCTCTCTAGCTTTTCTACTGCATAGGGATGAATTAAATCTCCCACTTTTTTACACTTTGTGAGGGTACATACATATAATGAAGGGAGTTTCTAAACACTCCACCAAACCCAGAAGCTTCACTAGTAAAGCTACCATCAGTGTTTACTTTCAGCCACCCAAGAGGAGGAGGGGTCCAAAAAACCAAGATTGGTTTGTAATTCTGCTGAATTTTCACCTTAGGCTTCCAATCCATGAATAGATTAGTAAAGTTATGATATTTAATAATTTTTTGTATATAAGAAGTGAAATTAAATACCGCAATCCTATCCAATGGCTTGGAATCTTCAAACTTAGCTTAGTTTCTACTCATCCAGAGAAACCAGACTACAATGCAAAACATAGTCAACAAATTAGCATCTTGCCATTCCTTCCAGTAATGAGAGAAAATATCCCAATTGACTTTAAAGGTATCAATATTTAACTTCCTTTATAGATGAGACCAAATCATTTGAGAGAAGGAACAAGAGAAGAAAAGGAGATCTAAGGCTTCTTCTTCCCTATTACATAAGTAACAGCAAGAAGGGCCCTTTAGCCCTTTCATTTTTAAAATGTCATCAGTTGGAAGCAAGGAATGCTACAGTCTCCAGCTGAAGAAGGACATAGAAGGGGTCAGCCATTTACACTAGATAGTTTTACCCCACAAAACAGGTTGCCACTTGTAAAAGTTTTGAAAAATAATAGCAGACAGCTTTCGAGATGTAGCTTGCTTAGTAACCATTTTGTTCTTTTGTTCAGGGTAGAAGGGAGTATTTCTAACCCACTGTAACTGTTTCTGATTTAAAATATTATTCAGCAGGTTGCAGTTCCATTGGTTATCAGACCAATGCTCCTTGACCTTAGACTAATAATTAGGATTAGAGGATGAGTAAATAAGTGTTCACCATTCCAAGTCCATTTGTTTAACCAAAAATTAACTTGACCTTCACCAAGTTCCCAAATAAACAATTCTACTGCTTGAGTTCTAATCTCCAATAATTTCTGCCAAATTCTAGAATCACCAAGCTTTTTTGTAGCCAGACTAGGATGTAAAGCTTTGCAATATTTCCCTTTCATAAAAATAGCTCAAAGATTGTCCCGGGCCCTAAATTTTATCCATAGCTTACAAAGATTGATAAAGCTAAGTTGTTGGAAGTCCTTGAACCGCAGACCACCAACATGAAGAGGCTTACAGAGTTTCTACCATGGTAACCAATGAATCTGCTTTTTCTGCCTAGCCCACAGGAAATTATTAAACATTCTTCCCAACATCACTTCAGTTCCTTTTTTCATTGTAAACATTTGGAGATCATAAGAAGGAATAACAGTCAAGATGCTTTTCAGAAGGGTTATTCTACCACCATTGGAGAGGAAGGAGTTGGTCCAGCTTTGCAGTTGAGCTTGAATATGATAATAACTTCATTAAATTGAGTTTGCTTGGTCCTACCTTTAATAAGTTGAACCCCCAGGTTCTTGATTAGCAAGTTGGCAATACTAAAACTAGTATATTGAGCAATCCAATGTTTTATCTATGGAGAGATATTAAAGCTATAAAAAATCTGACATTTTTGTTTGTTAAGTTCCATACCTGAAATCTATTGGAAGTGTTTAAGCCCTTGATAAAGCTTCTTAACTGCAATCTTCTTAGCCCTGGAGAAAATTATAATATCATCAGCATAAGATAGGTGACTCACACCAACATTAGATCTTTGATGATAGGCCAAATAAGGTTATGCAGTAAACATATGGTTCAACAATCTTGATAAATAATCCATAACCAAAATAAAGATAGTTGGAGACAATGGGTCCCCTTGTTTAAATCCCTTAGTAGCAGTGAAAAACCCATGGCTTTGCCCATTGATAAGCACTGAGTGGTTGCTGAAATTAAGCCATCTCCTGATCAAATTTCTGAAGTCTTCAGAGAAACCTCTAACAGCCAAAATATCCAAAATGAAGTCCCAATTGATGGAGTCATAGGCTTTTTTGATATCCAGCTTAAATATAACATTACTGCCTCTAGACTTTCTATCAAGATCCAATAGGAGTTCTTGAGAAAGTAAAATATTATCAGTGATATTTCTTCCTTCAACAAAAGCTACTTGATTATTGCTGATAAGCTGTGGTAGGTGTGGTTGAAGTCTAGTGACAATAATTTTCCTTATTACTTTTGATACCACATTGGTATGGTTAATAGGTCTAATATCTACCCATCCTTTTCTAATCTAATTCTTGGGAATCAGTGTGATAGTATAAGTAGTAAATTATCTTGGAGGATCCACACCCTTGAAGAATGCTTGAACAATAGCAATAAAGTCTCCACTAATAATAGACCAAGAATTTGTATAAAAGTTTGCAGTAAAACCATCAGGTCCAGCCACCTTGTGCCCATCAATAGATTCCAAAGTTGCTTTAATTTATCCTTCCAGAGGGATATTTGTGAGCTCCAATCTTTGAACATACTCTTGACACCCAGCCAGAAGTTCAACATTCATTTGAGGTCTGTAAATGGATTTAACACTGAAGAGGTTATGGAAGTAATTGACAGCATCTTGGGCAATAGTCCCAGCATCAGAAAGGCAGTTCCCTTCAGAATCATTGATAGATAAGATCATATTACACTTCCTTCTATAATTAATACAAGCATGATAGTAGCTGGAATTCCTATCTCCCTCGGTAAATTTAGTGACAGCAGCTTTTTGTTTCAGAAAATTTTTAAAATACATAATTTGCATGAGAAGTTCTTCATTGGCTTTATGCAATTCTTTTTCAGAAACTTCTCCCCTTTGAAACTTTATTTCCAAGGCTAGAACCATATTCTGAGCAGCCTTCAAGTTGTCATTGACATTGCCAAAGCTGTTCCAATTCCACTTTTTAAGCTGAGAAGCCACATTTTTTTTGAAGATTCCATAAGTTAATCCAAGGATTTTTATCCTTATCAGTAATCCACACTTTTTTAACTTCCCCAAGAAAGTCAGGATGAAGAACCCACAAATTTTGGAATCTAAAAAGGGAATGCTTAGGACCTTCAACATTTTTAATAGAGCACAATAGAGGCCTATGATCTGAACTAGACATAGCAAGGTGAGAAACAACAGTATCAGGAAATGTCTGAAACCAAACTGAGTTTCCTAATAGTCTATCAAGTCTTTCCCACATTGAACCCCCCTCCTCCAAGTGAAAGCTGGACCTTGAAAACCTAAATCAAATAAAGCAGCTTCAGAGAGAAAATCATTAAATTCATACATAAAAGATCTGAGAGGGGGTCTACCCCCTCTTCTTTCAGCAGGTGTGGCAATACAATTAAAATCTCCCCTCAAGATCCAAAAGTAGTTGATAGAATGACTTATTTGTAGTAAACCAGACCATAGGGTCATTTCATGGCTAGTAGTACAACTTGCATAAATAAAATTAGCAAACCCATTTGTGCACCAATACAGAATTGGATATGTACGAAATGGGGGTGGTTTTGAAGAACATTCCACTGAAGTTTAAACAACCAAAAAGCCAGATCTTGTTGTTGGAATTAGCAAAATGAGTGAATTTAGGAACTTTCTGATGATGCTTTGAAGATGCTTTGTGACCAAAGGTTCCAAAACAGCAAAGCACCAAACTTTATGGGATCTAACTAAATGAATTAGTCTCTTAAGAGAAGAGGGATGAGCAATACCCTTGATATTCCAGAATAAGAACTTAATCATTGTGAAAATGTTCTCCCTTTTCCTCTAGTTCTAGGGTACATATCTATAGGTTGAGTATAGGAAGTTACATCAGTAGAGAGAGCTTCCTGCACTTATCTTGGTTCCATTATGCCTTTTTTTGTTTTTTTGACTTTTATGAACCTGCCATTCTTCTGTAAGTATATCTGTCAACACATTTGTAATAGGGTCATCAGCCTTGTGTGGATTTATATCTAATTGACTATCTTCATTATTGATCTTATCATTCTTTGTTTCTTTAATGCTGATATTTTCCTTGTCTGTAAGAGTTTGATTTAAAGCCAAATAAATTCCTTTTCCCAGATTTCTACTTGGTAATGCTTGTCGATCCACCTCCATATCATATTGGACTTTTGTTTGTTCTCCTTGATTAGATAGTTGGTTAAGAACAAGAGCATTCCCTTGATCCAAAATACTGTCTTGTATTTTTGGTTGAGCCACCTCCTTAGTGCCTTGCCATTTTTCAGGAGATAGAAAACTACCCCTCTGATCAGCAACATCTCTTTTTAGAGGTCTAGAATTCTTTCTAGTGGGAGGATGAAGTCTATAGCATTTCTCTAAAGTGTACCAAAACATTCTACAATGAGGGCAGTTATAAGGTCTTTGTTCTACCACAATATTTTTCCAAAAGCCTTCCTCTTTTGTGTCAATCCACACCCTATGAAAATCAGAGAGTGTTATGTCCCTTTCTACAAAAATTCTAGCTCCAGCAGGTCTTGCGAGGTTATATGTTGGGGCATCCACCTTCAAGGGGCAGCCAAGAGCACGATCAATATTAAATAACAAATTTTGATGATAGAATTGTATTGGAATATTGAACCATATAGGAACTCCATATAGGAACTATAGGAGGTTCCTTACTTGGGTCAAAATCAGGGGTCCACTTAATTAACTTCATTGGGGTGTCAACAATGAGCAATGACTATTTGGCCATAATTCTAACATAATCCTCTTCATTTTCTAATTAAATTAGAAGGTGCCTTCCATCCATTAAACCCAACTTCCATGGACCAGTAAGTTGTAAATCTTCAAAGAACTTTCTAACACTATCCATCTTTGGATGCGCAAACTCGAATTTGCCAACAATGGTGAACCTGATTTACTCATTAAAAGCCTGGATTTCCCCAGGGGTAAAAAGAATGGCTGGTTCACCTTCTTTTAACCCCAAGGGATTAATGTAAGGACATGACCCTTTACCAGTAGCTGCATCATGAAAAACTTGGGTGAAAACAAGATGATCAAAAGATTTGGGAATCTGCTGTCCATTCCCTACAACATCAGCATAAGTAGCATTTGCCCATTAAGCATTTACTTCTACCTCAATGGGTAAAAAATCCATTAATAGACAGAGAAGTAATGCAGTCCTCTTGTTAAACCACCAGTAGAAAAGACCAGAGGAAGTCTCCAAGAAGCCAACCGCAATGGAACAGTACCCTTACCTGTAACCAGTAAACTCTTGCCCCAAAACCAAAACTTCTTGCTTGCCTCAACCAACAAATTCTTGAAGCTTCTGTCGAGTAGTCCCAAGAACCACCACCAGCAGCGCCGCCAACAGGCACCCATCAGCTCGAAAACCATAGCAGAGCCAAACCAAACCCTGCTATTTATATATAGTTGTAAGGTGCCAAAATCGATTGTAAATATGAAATGAGTTCAAAAAAGTGCACAGACCTTTCTAAGCATTTTATACATGAGCTTAGAGTCAGTTTCAAGAACAAGATTAGGAATTTTAAAAATGATAGTAATTTGAATAACAAAAGAGCTGCCCAACATTCAGTTTCCAGGGGATCATCAGTGATAATAGGGGTTACAAAGAAACATAACACTCTCCCATTATTGTTTCTAAACCCCCCCAGTGCGAGCACCATCCGGGGTCCAGCTTCCATCAATGTTAGCCTTGATCCAAGTGAGAGGAGGGGGTAGCCATCTTACAAGAAGAGGTCGTCCACCCTGAGTGTTGCACTTGGATATTGCTAAGGACTTGATAGCTTTAAAAAAATAAGATAGTATATGTGAAACAGTGAGAGGGGGAGCAGGAGGGGAGTTGTTATGCTTGGGACCATTCCAGGCGGTTCATAAAAATCACAGAAAAATTAAAGGAATGTAAGCAAACTTTTTGTCATATCTCTGAAAAAACTTCCATGCATTCAAAAAATCCTCTAGACGAGAAGACAAGGGCCAATGAATGTTAAATAACTGAGCAACCATATTCCAGATAGCACGTGCAAAGGAACAAGAAAAAAATAGATGTGCAGTAGTTTCCTCATCACAGTTGCATAAAAAAACACTTGGAGGCCAATCTCAAACCTTTGAGCTTCAAGATATCATCAAGGGGTAGTAAGGATTTAAAAAATTTCCACAAAAAAAAAATAAATAGAGGGAGAAGTGTATGAATTCCAAATCTGTAAACCCCATTTTCACTCTTTCATGGAATGCATATTGTAATACAACAATTTCAATTAGAGACATTAGAGGTAAACTTCCAAATGGGTTTGTTAGACATATTTAGAAGAATGGGATTTTTAACAATAAAAGCAACCTCTTCTCCCACCAAAAATTTGAGCATGTCAATATCCCAATTGCCATTAATCAAACAATCAGATACTAAAAGATTATCATTAATAGAAGATGCAGCATTATGAAATAAACAGGGATCCCACTATTCGTGCCAAAAAGAGACCCTCCCTTCACCAATATCCTAGTAAATGAAATAATTGGCCAGTGATCTAGCCTTAATAATAGATTTTCAACTTTTAGAGTCCCCTACCTTCCAATTTACCAAAGCAAGATGCACATGGGAGTAATATTTATGGAGGATAAATTGAGCACAAAGTGAAGAGCCAACCCGAAATTTATACCATAGTTTAAACATATTGACCTTAGTAAGATATTTCAGGTTTTTAAACCCCAAACCCCCAGCTGATAGAGGTTTACATATTTTATGTCGAGACAACCATGTCTTAGTGTTCCCAGGCCTAGACCACTAGAATTTATTTAAAATAAGCTCAAGAGATTTCTGTGTGCTCTTCTTTAATTTAAGAACTTGCATGAAATAAAGTGGAATGCTTTGCAAATCACTTTACAAAAGAGTCAGTCTTCCCTCGAAGGAAAGAAAAACATTTCTCCAATCATTTATTCTAATTTTATGTTTCTCAACCACAAAATAAAGTTGAGTTTGTTTCCTTCTACCTCAAAGAAGGTTAATACCGAGGTACTTAAGAGGTTGCCCAGTTGGAATGATCAGTCCTAACATATTTCCCAAAATACAGGTGGCATTTAGATTTATTAAATTGAAGCCCAAAAGTTTGCTCAAAGAGATTAAGGGATTTCATTAAGAACTTGATAGAAAGTTTAGAGGCACTGGAAAAAACAATGGCATCATCAACATAAGTAAATGGCTTACTTGAATCTTAGATTTATGATTATAGTGCAGGTAAGGATGAGTTTCAAAAAAATTATTGATAAGCCTGGAGAAGTAATCAAAAGCCATTATGAAAATGGTAGGTGAAAGCGTATCACCCTATTTTATACTTCTCTAAGCAGAAAAAAAACCATATGAGCTGCCATTAACTGCAACACTATAATGGTTATTCAATAACCATCTTTTAATGAGAGTACAAAAATCAGAGGAAAATCCTCTAGCATGAAAAGTGTTGATAATGAAATCCCAACTTATTGTGTCAAAGGCCTTCTTAAGATCCAATTGAAGGACCATATTTCCACCCCTGCACTTCTTATCTAAACCCTCCACCAATTCCTGAGCGAATAGAATATTATCACATATCTTCCTACCACGTATAAAGGCAGACTGCTGAGAAGAAATGATAGTAGAGAGATGAGGTTGGAGTCTAGACACAATTATTTTACCAATGACTTTAGATATGACAGTAGTGAGAGAAATAGGTCTAAAGTTGTCCCAACAAGTTTTAATATATGATTTGGGGATAAGCAAAAAGAAAGAGGAAGTAAAATATTTTCCAGGGTCATTACCTCTGAAAAAGCTTTCAATAGCCAAGGTTACTTCTTTACATATAATGTTCCAACATTTAATATAAAATATGGAAGTAAAATCATTAGATCCAGAGCCCTTGTTGGGATTAATATCCTGAAGGGTAGCAAGGATTTCCTGTTCAGATGGGATATTTGTTAGAGATAGGCCCTCAACATAATCCCTTTCCTTAGAAAAAAAAATCATGGTTAAGTGTATGAACTTCCATGTATGAAGTGAAAATATGAGAGAAATAATGAACAACATCCTCCCCAATCTCCTTATCACCAAAAATCAAAGCACCATTGGAACTTTTTAACTTTAAGATGGTATTAATATTCCTTCTATTTTGTATAGAAGCATGAAAATAATTAGTATTGCGATCACCATGTTTAAAATGAATATCATTTGCCTTTTTTTGTAAGAATTGCTCCTCCAAAGAGATGACATCATGCAGTTCAGCAAGTTTTCGAGCAACCTCGTCAATCAAACAATGATCAAGTTTAGTAACTGTAGTTAAAGGGTGTGTGCGCATCAGCTTTGAGTAAGGAGCATATACACTAGTCATTTTATCCATATGGAGCAGCTCAGGGGCAGGGGAAACAACTCCTTTACCCTGTTTATCAAAACCAGGTTTTAACTGTGGATTCAGATGAAAACAATGAGAAGCAATATTTCCAAAGATAGAGCAGTGGGAAAAATAGTATGGATGTCTCTCTAGCTCTACAGACAGCCAATAGCCCTTATGTGGAGTACCAATCCAAATCTCACACAAAAAGGTTATGTAATATCACGTTCAACTAGTACTCGAGCTTCAGAAGGCCTAATAAGAAAATAGGTTGGAGTATCCATTTTTAGAGGTTTCCCATAAGCAGCGGCAAGGGAGAAGATGATTTCATGATTTAATAAGTGAAGCCTTAGTCCTGGAAAACACAGCCATACAGGGATAATAGGAGGTTCAGTTTGTGGATCAAAGGCAGCTATCCATTTCAGAACTTTCATAAGTCTGTCTTCAATGTGCATAGTTCTACTAGAAAAAATTTTCATGTAGTCTTCATCATTGGACAATTGGATAAAAATATGTCTGCCATCTAACAAGCCAATCTTCCAACACCCCTTGAGTTTTAACATTTCAAACTCATGCTGAACAAGGTCAAGTTTAGGTACACCATAAACAAACTTTCCCACCAGAGCCAGCTTATAAGAAGAGACAAGGATATTAGTATCAATATCAGTAAGGTAAAGCGTAAGCTTTCCATTCCTCTTACTAATACACTTAATGAAATTTTAGTGTCCATCAATATTGAGGTTATCATAAAATCCTTGAGGAAAAAAACTAGAATCTCTAGCATCATAGGAACTCCCTCGGGTAACAGTAGCCGCAAAACTTCTATACAATGGCATAACTCAAAAATGGAAGGAAAGAAAAGAGAAAAAGATAGAGGAGAAGAGGAAAGCTCTCACCCAGAAGTTCAGCCCAAAGGAAATCCATGATCGCCTCCGAAATCGCCAGAGTAGAAAACCGTAGCCGCCACCATCTTATTTTTTATTATTATTGCTATTATCATTACAATTATATATATATATATATATATATTATTTCCAAACAAATTATGAAAATCATTTTCTAGCGACTCCGCTTGGGAACTGGTTCCTCTCTCCTTTAGTTATAAGATGGTTTCTCTATCATAAATTGGTAGCCTGTCCATGTCTCTCGTGCACCAAGCTATCATTCTTCCCATCACGTACTTCACTCATTTTTGTCATGAGTGGGTATAGTCAACTCCTCTTGGATTCCGGAGCCACTTGTTGGGAACCAATAAATAGAGAGGTTTCGGGATCCTCTCACCTCCAAAAATTTAGCTGGAACCCCAATAGGTGTTATCCTAGGAGAAGATTTGTCGAAATGCGTTTGGAGCAAAGTCCACCCTTTCCCTCTAGTTTGGATTGGGTCCCTTTCTTTACCTTATTTCTCTACTGTGTTTGGTTTGTTTTTGACAAATTATTCCAGCTTTCTACTATTGAAACATTTCCTCTAACAATAACAAACAAATTGAAGTCCGAAGAAATTTAGAATTTTTACGATTGATCCCAATTTTTTATATGTAAGGATTTATGAAGTTGTCAGCACTACTGTGCCAAAAACTTGATCCTTCTATGAAAAGTAAGTTGTGTAAAGTATATAAAATTATAGGCAATTAATAATGGGATTCTACGCAAGTATAGATATCATTATTAAGTAATAATGGACTTTCTATTTAAGCCCCAAATATCAATCCCACAGAGAAGGTGTAAATTAGTAATGATAAATTTTACGAGCAAATTTACAAAAAATCAAACAAAATCACTGTCACTGATTTTGAATGTTGATATGGGAACCAAACTAAATTACTTAACTATTAGGAAAGCTGAAATGCAAATTTTTAATAATCACCACTAATTTACTAACTATGTTTATGTAATGAAGATTTCTTATGTGAAAAAACATCTTCACACTACAATGAAATTCTGGTGAAATGAGATGTAATAAATGTTTATAATATATATTTTGCCAAATAGAAGCAATTTTAATTCTCTACCCTGATATAGTGCATAGAAAATCATTTGGTTAATCGTACGTTTAGTCCATAAATTCATGGCTAGGGTAGCAGGATACCGGCTCCTACTCTAGAGCTCCCACTGCACTTCATCTAAAGGCTAACTTTTGCTTTAATTTTTAAACACTAACACCAAATTGGAAATTTTAGTTTGTCACCCTAAAGATTTTCCAATTATACACCCAATAAACAATATTTCCCTATTTATTTGCACTTAATTTCATGAACGAATTTTTCCTTCATGAAATCAAATATGATCCTCACTCGGTTGTAGAATGCATACTCCATTTCCCGGATCATATGTTTCACAAAATATTTTAAGAAATCGATTGGTCAGATTTAAAAGTAAATTAAGTTCGGAGTTGAAAATTCATCACAATTTATTTTATATTTTAATTATGAAACATTCATATTATCTCTTCATTTCCCTAGATCTCAAAGTAGGGGAAATATAGTGGAAACTACTCAGACTTCATGAAAAAGATACAACAAAACATAAATTTCATATATAAGAGAAAGTTCATACAACACTAAATAAATAAACAAACTTATCTGGAACTCTTTCTAAAAGCAAATCCTTTGTAGCCTTTCCTTAGAAATGCAAGAAGAAGAACTCTCTCACTTTTCTCCTTCTCCAACACTCTTATATAAAGTTTCACACTAAATATCACCACAAAAACACTAAACTATGAAAGCAAAATTACTAATTGACTCCAATATGTGGTGGAATGAAGATGGATTATGGAAATGTAGCATGGTGGAATGTTGTAGAGCAAAATAAGAATGTAAAGGAGAACCTTTTTTTGATGAAATTTAGCCCCAAATAAAGCCCAAGGTCGATTCTCCATATGGTGCCTCCAAAAACTCTTCAGAAATCATCCAAATACATCGAAACTTCTAGAAGCAGGGTCTGAACTGATTTTGGCACTGTTGGCGCTAGTCTGGCACCGTCCACACTAAGTAAAAATCCTCTAGCTTTCAGTTGTTCTGCGCCGTCGGCGCTGATCTTTGCATTATCGACGCTGAGTATTTCCTCAAAAATTTCATTTTGACTCCAAATTTCATCTTTTTTGCTTCCTTTTTGCTTTAAGCCCTAAAAATCAACAACCTCTAAAAATCAACAACCTAATCAACAACCTACAAGAGAACATCAAAATTCCTTCCATTAAAGTGCAATATCCCAAAAAAATAGGTATAAAACTCCGGTCTAAAATTGCATATATTTTTGGTGTATCAAAATCCCTCAAACATACATGTTACTTGTCATCAAGTAACTTCTCTACTACATAAAAACATGACTTATGTTAAATAATTTAACTTTTAGACTTCCATATTTTAGTTCTCTAAATATAATAGTTTAACTTAAGAAAAATTTAAAACATCTCTAGTTAATACTAAAGGTGTAAGGATATTCAGTAATTAAGTCTAAGGTTTCTGATCCTCTATTCTTTTAAATAAAAATTGCAATTTCTTATATTAAAGTGACTTAGGAAATTCATATGAAAAAGAACTTCATAAAACTTTATTAATAATTAAGTTAACATTCAAATTAAAAGTTTAGAAAAATGTGTCCAAGTCTTTTTCCTTAAGTTGATTCAAGTTAAGCCAAATTTAATTAGACATCTCCTCAAGCTTCTCCTCACATATTTTCTTTTTCTTTTCTTTTTCTTTTCTTTTTCTTGTTTTAATTTTTTTTTTTCTTTTCTATATGTGAGGATTCCTATATCTGGATAGTCTTTAATGATTTTTAACTTCACTATCCTCTTTTTAAAGTTATAATATTTTTACATTTCTTAACTTAACAAATTTATATTAACTTAAAGATTTTATAAATTTTAATTCTTTTCTTTTTACATGAATCTTTTAATATTTTTAAAAGTTCAAAAATACAAATTTCTTTACTTAAAATAGAAAAAACATAGTCTTATTCTCTTTTACCAAATATCTTTTCCCCTGAAATTAACCTATATTATTAAAAATTTTTACTTAAATTTACTATATATATAGAAACATAAATATAGTTATCTCAACTTAACCCCTAGTACAAAAGGTCATGTTAAATTTAAAATTTTGTAAATATAGTTAAGTGAGGACAAATAAAATTACATTCTTTCTCTTTTTTTAAAAATGATTTTTCTTCTCCCCCCAAACATAAATTTTTAAAAGATTTTTGTATGAAGAACTTTAAAAATGAAGGGTGAAAGAAAGCATTAAATACATTAAAAAAATCATACCTGTTGGAGATTCTGATTTTTGAACATAAATTTTGAATTACTACTGGTGCTAATATGATAACTAAGAGGCTAAAAATATTAAATTTCACATAATACATAAAAAAATTGCTGAGAAAGAGCTAATTACAATACATAACAAAGTGTTTAAAATAACTACAAAAATAATAGAACTAAACTAAACTCTAAAAATGAAAATAGTTTTCCACATTACAGTTTCACATTACATAACAAATAAATTCTTCAACAACATCACAACACAAACAATACAATCACACAGTACAAGCACAAACAAACAAACAAAAAGATCACCATTCATTATCTTCTTCATCATCGACATCTAACTTCTGCTGCTGATATGGAGTATAAGTAAGGTGAATAGGGAAATGAACTGTATGGTCACCCCTTAGGTATCTTACTAAAGCATCATCATAAGCAGCATCAT
>NW_018250674.1:39254-46321 GCF_001263595.1 Phalaenopsis equestris | reverse complement strand
GAGCATTTCTAGCCTCCATATTCTGCATCCTATGATCTATCCTCAAAATATCTCCCTGTTGAATCATCATCTGGTCCAACAACTCCCTGTTGCTGGGGTCACTTGGAGTAGGATCACTAAAAGTAGGGGATCTAGAAGTAGAAGGAATATCCCTGGCATGTCTTCCAGATCTCCAATCAACAAGGGACTCATAAGTCTTGATGTTGGCAGGCCCAATCGGTCTCTGAGGCTCAATCCTCTACTCATCAGGTCTGAAATCAACTTCTGCATGCTCACAAAGTGTGTAAATGAGAGCAGGGTGCGCCAATCCACCAGCAGTCTCTCCCATAACAAAAGATCGAATGTTCATATAAATGATAGAGCCTATATTTATATCCATCACTTACTGAATGCAGTAGTTAAGGATGGATCTATCCTTGGTTACTTCACTATGATGGTTCGTTGGAATCATGCTTCCAGAAATAAAATAATACCAAGCCTTAGACACTAAATTTAATAAAGAAAGGGGAAGCTAACTTTAACTCCATCTTTTATTTTCCAAGACCTTTTCTCACTAGTTATCAAGGAAATAACTTCATCCAAGGCTTGATCTGTAGTAGAAAACAAATTATACTGGCATCTATAAACATCTTCTAATTTTTCTTTGAGTAAACTCCACCCTTTTTCCTCGAACAAAAACAAAAGCATCAGAAGCCTCAGAAAGGTTGGCATAAAATTTCATCATAATCCCAATTATCGTATCGACAGTAAAATAGCAGATGTTTTCCTACTACCGAGCGATAATCAATCGTTCAACTTCTCCTCTCAGATTTTTAAAACCTCGGTCTTGAATAACTTTTTTTTTATGAAGACTATGAAATCAAGCATTGGCTCTAATGCTAATAAATCTTTGCTCGTCATATTCTATTTTCCTTTTGCTCGATCTACGTTCCATAGGAAATCTAGAAAAAAATGATAAAATTCCACTTAGTAAGAGTTTTCCACAAAAGCATTTTCTCAAAATCTCCCAAAACAATTTCAAAATTTTGGATCTAGTCAATGTAAGAAAAATCTTTGGTGAAAATAAAAAATTTTTACTTTAAAGTGTAGCTCTTAACTAGAGAAGATAAAAATTGAAGTTCCATTGCCTCTAGATCACCTCAAATCTGCCCAAAATCAAGTCCTATGTGCAAAACCGAAGGTTGAAGGTGGCTTAAGGGGTAAAAATAGAAGTTTAGAGTGAAAATCACGAATTAAAGGGTTAATTCGCGTTGTCGGGTCGAAGGCGCCGTCGACGCCAATGTCAGCATTGTAAGCACTGAAGGACCGAATTTCACTATTTTGATTTTTTAAACTTTCAATTTCCTTTCAATTTTCTACAAAGTTTTTTTTAAAAGTATTTTTAAACACAAATTTTATCTAAATTTGTAAATACACATTTCACAAACAATCATTTTCACAAACAATAAAAAACTAAGTTCTATATATGAAAATACACTTTTTACAAGCACATTTCACAAATCACAAATTCACATCTATGAAGTAAGCTAATTATAAATCAACATCAAAATCAAGCCGATCAAGCCACAACACTAAATGCTGACACAAAATTATACACATAATTAAAGTTCATAATAAACCAAATCAAACATAATTAAATCCACACAATTACACTGATCACACAAACATTTTTAAACTAGTAGAGAATTCACAATCTTCAATCATTCAGCCTCATCTTCAGTGTAAAACCTAAACCCTCATTGATCTCCATAGTAGGGGGTAATTTTGCACAAATAAAGAAATTTCATTTCTTTGAAATTGGATTAAGTGATGAAGCAAGAAAATTAATATATCCTTCATCTTGTGCTTCCCACATATCACTTCCATCCGTCAGAAGATTATAAATATTTTGCATCAAATCTTGCATAGGAAAGAAATTTTCATAATGACAGATTGGAACATTTTCTATCATATACAATTCACTAATCCCCATAGGAGTAAATGGTACAGCCTTGCCTCATACGAAGACAACTCCTTCGGTAATTTCATGTAAATTTGCATAGAATTCCTTCACTACAGGTAAAACAATCGTAGTGGTAGTGTAACACAGAACTTCCCATCACCTTTGCAGAATGATCTTGTCAACTGGAGCACTTGGATTGATCAAACCATGATTAACAAATCCTCTTTCCTTGATCAATCTCTTCTTCGTAATTAACCTCTTCTTCGTAATAACTTTATCGTATAATCTCTGCGCGTCAAAACTAATAAACTTTCTTCTATTGAAAACTCCATACCATGAAGTATTTCTGGAATTAGAAGCCATAAAATCCAAAAATAGAAAGTTTCTAGGCTTCCTAAGATGTTTCTAGGACTTTAAAAACACCTCTCGGCAGTTATTATGGATTGAAATCCCGCCAAAAGTCACAGAAACCATGCCATGCACCCGCTCTTGGCGCCGCCGGCGCTTGCGATGGGCACTACTAGTGCTGAGATCTGCTTTCTTGGCCATTTTCGGCGCCCATTCTGGCGCCATCAGTGCCAGTGGCCAATTTTTTTATATTTTCATTTTTTGTTCAATTAAATTCCAACTTTTCTTCCAATACTAATTTTGACTTATTTTATAATAAATGCAATTGTGTAGGATTATTATCTACTAATATATAAGACACTTAACAAACTAAATAGTAATACATAGACATATAAGTATGGGTTACCTCCCAAAAAGCGCTTGTTTTAACGTCATCAGCACGACATACTATTTGTTTAGTTGGGTTAACTTAACATTAAAACTTATTTAAATTGAGGAAATTGAGGTATGTGAGGTATGTGCCCTTCATAAAAATGTTTCAAATGATGCCCATTAACTTTAAATATCTTTCCACTGTTACGATCTTTAATCACAATAATTCCATATTGATAGACTTTAATTACCTTAAATGGTCCTAACCATTTGGATTTTAGATTTCCTGGAAACAATCTCAATCTTGTATTATATAATAGAACTTCTTGTTCAGGTTCAAATTTATTCTTAATAATCATCCGATCATGCCATATTTTCATTTTCTCTTTATAGATTTTTGGATTATCATATGCTTCATTTCTAATCTCCTCAAGTTCATTGAGTTGCAATAATCTTTTCTCACTAGCATATTTTAGATTAAAATTAAATTCCTTAATAGCCTAAAATGCTTTATGCTCTAATTCTACAAATAAGTGGCCTGTTTTTCCAAATATCAATCTGTATGGGGACATTCGTATAGGAGTCTTATAAGCAGTTCTATATGCCCATAATGTTGTGTCAAATCTAGCAGACCAATCCAATTTATAAGGATTTACAGCCTTTTCTAATATGCATTTAATTTCACGAGTTGATATCTCTTCTAGACCACTAGTCTTAGGATGATAAGCAGTAGAGAATCTATGCATAAAATCATATTTCTTAATTAATTTTTTGATTCTCTTATTCTTGAAATGAGATACTCCATCTGTATAAATTACTTTCGGCATTCGGCATTCCATACTTATAAAAATATTTTTAATTAAAAATTTAGAAACACTCCGAGATCACATCTAGGTACAATAATTGCTTCAATACATTTGGACATATAATCAACAATAAGTAACACGTATAAGTTTCCAAATGAAGGCATAAATCGTCCCATAAAATCTAATCCCCACACAATAAAAATTTCAACTTCCAATGTGTAATTTAGAGGAATTTAATTTCTTCTAGATTTTTTTCCAACACGCTGACATCTATCGCATGTTTTAATATATTCATGAACATCATTAAAAATAGTAGGCTAACAAAATCCAGCTTGCCAAATTTTATTTGTAGTTCTATTTGTTCCGAAATGTCCTTCAAATTCAGAATCATGGCATCCTTCAATTATCTGTTGAGTTTCTTCATAAGTCACACATCTTCTAATAATTAGATCTTTATATTGTTTTTATAAATATGGGTCATGCCAAAAATAGTCTTTTGAATCATATATAAACTTCTTTAATTATCAATTTTTTATATCAGGTGGTACAATATCATTTACAATATAATTCACTATATTAGCATACCACAGTACATCCATTTCATCAATAATATATAATTGTTCATGCGGGAAATTCTCTAAAATTTCATTTGCAAAATTAATTAATATTTTTATTTCTATTCTAGACAAATGATCAGCTATTTGATTATCATTTCTCTTTCTATCAATCACGGTAAAATCAAACTCTTACAATAGAAGCATCCATCTAGTTAATCTTTGTTTAACATCCTTCTTTTGCATTAAATATTTAATAACAGAATGATCTGTATGCACTACACATTTAGTTTCAATTAAATAAGCTCTAAATTTATCAAAGGCATAAAAAATAGCTAATAAATCTCTTTCAGTAGTGGTATATTTAATTTGAACATCATTTAAAGTCTTACTAGCATAATATATAACTTTAAAAACTTTGTCGTGCCTTTGTCCTAATACCACCCCAATAGCATAATCACTAGCATTACACGTTATTTCAAATAGTTTTTCGTAGTCAGGTGGTACTATTAAGATGTAGTGACTAACTTTTTCTTTAATAATTCAAATGCTTTTATGTATTCTTCATTAAAATTAAATTTTGTATCTTTTTCTAAAAGTTGGCATTGAGGCTTATTTATTTTTGAAAATTTTTTTATGTAGCGCCTGTAAAAACCAACATGTCCTAGAAAACTTTTTACCCCTTTAACATTAAAAGGTGGTTGTATTTTTTTCTATAACTTGAATTTTTTGCAGGATCTACCTCCATGCCTTATTTAGAAATTTTATGCCTAAGTACAATACCTCCTACAACCATAAACTGACATTTTTCCCAATTTTATACTAAACTGACTTTTCACATACATCTAGAACTTTTTCTAAATTATTAAGGCATAATTCATACAAAATTCCAAATATAGAAAAATCGTCCATAAACACTTCCATTCCATCATTCCATGTTCTCCATGTTCTATAAAATTGCTAAAAATTGACTTCATACATCTTTGAAATGTTGCAGGTGCATTGCATAGTTCAAAAGACATTCTATGAAAAGCAAATGTTTCATATAGGCTCGTAAACGTTGTTTTCTCTTGATCTTTTAGAGCAATTGAAATTTGATGAGAACCAGCATATCCATCTAAGAAACAATAATACTTATTCCCAACCAATCTATCCAACATTTGGTGTAGAAAGGGTAAAAGAAAGTGATCTTTTTTGGTGGCCATATTTAATTTTCTATAATCAATGCAAATTCACCAACTAGTTACTTGTCTTATTGATATTAATTCATTTTTCTCATTTTCTTCAACAATCATTCATCTTTTTTTTGGTACATTTTGGAATACAGTGAATTGGACTTACTCAAGCACTATCTGAAATAGGATATATAATTCTAGCATCTGACCATTTTAAAATTTTTTTTTAACAACTTATTTCATTATTGGTTTTAATCTTCTCTGAAGATCAGCTTTAGGTTCATGTTGTTCATCTAATGAAATTCTGTGCATATAATTTTAAGGAATATTTCCTTTAGTATCTGCTAAATTCCATAAAAAATCCTTTTTATGCTTTTTTAACATTTCTATCAACTTTTGTTTCTGAATCTCAGTTAACTCAGAAGATATAATAACCAGCAATGTAGATGACTTTCCTAAAATACATACTTTAAATGGGTAGGTAATATCTTTAATTCAAGTTCAGGTGGTTTCATACTTGAAGGAGTTAGATTTTTACTATCATTTTTCATCAATTCTAACATTTCAAGTTTGCCTTTAATATAATCCAAATCTTCTTCTTTAATTTTATCTTCATTCTCAAACATTTCTCTTTGCTTAAATTTATCTTCGAATCCTTTCTTAAGTTCTCAACAACTTAGATAATCAGTTACTTCCATCCTGAAACATTCATTATCTGTTTCTATTACAGGATATTTCAAAGTTTTAGCTATATTAAATTTCACTTCTTAATCATTAACTCTCAATATTAATTCTCCTTTTTGTACATCTATTACAACTCTTCCTGTTGCAAGAAATGGTCTCCTTAAAATAATAGGAATTTATTTATCTTCCTCCATATCCAATACTATAAAGTCTACAAGGAAAATAAATTTATCCATTTTTACTAGTACATCCTCTATAACTCCTTTTGGATAAGTTATTGATCGGTTAGCTAACAGAAGAGTTACAGTAGTATGGGAAATTTCTCTAAAATCTAAACTTTTAAAAATTTATAAGGGCATAAGATTGGTACTTGCTCCTAAATCACATAAAGCATTTACATATAGCTTTTCCATAAAATTTTTCACCAATTGCACAAGGTATAGTAAAACTAACAGGATCTTTTAGTTTTTCAAGAAGCTTTTCTTGAATAATAGCACTACACTCTTCACTGAGTGCAATGGTCTCATGATCTGTAAGCTTCCTTTTCCTTCTTAGTACATACTTCATAAATTTCACATAACTTGGTATTTGTTCCGAAGCTTCAACAAAAGGAATATTTATCGTTAACATCTTAAGGATTTCTAAAAATTTTGTAAATTGTTTGTCTTTATTCTTCTGCTTCAGTCTTTGAGGAAACAGAGGTGATGGTTTTTCAAAAGGAACCTGTGTTTATTCATTTTCCTGTTGATCATTTTCCATTTCTGCCTTCTCTTCATTAACTTCAGTTTCTCTTTGGATCCTTATTTCTAATTTTTTTCCACTTCATAATTGAATCACTTTAATTTGCTCTTTATTTTGATCTTTTGGATTAACTTCCACAGTACTCGGAAGAATTCTAGAAGGTTATTACTAAGTGCTGTAGTAATATGTCCTAATTGATTTTAAATATTTCTAATAGCAGCCCCTTGATTCTGTATTTGATTTCCCATATTCAACATCACTTCTTCCATCATCAACTTCTTTTCCTTAACTTGTGGGTTAGGATTGAAGTTAAATCCTGAAGGATAATAAGGTCAAAAATTAGGATTTCCTTGATTATTCAGATTTCTAGAAGGATTCACCGAATTATTATAACTATTCCAAATAAAATTAGGGTGATTTTAAATTAGGGTGATTTTTCCATCCT
>NW_018250674.1:24194-39209 GCF_001263595.1 Phalaenopsis equestris | reverse complement strand
GAATTATTTATAAATTATTTATAACATTTAAGGTTTCATAAGATGGTTGAGTATCAATAATCTGTCCTAATGAATTTTTCTCTAATACTGGAGGTATTTGAGAATAGTTCACTCCTATTGGATCAATCTTTCAGAAATAACAGCAATTTGAGATGCCAAAATAGACATTGCATCAGATTCATGAATACTGACTGCTCTCTTAGGATTTACCCTTTCAGAGGGCCATTGAAAATTGTTAGTAGCCATTTCTTCAATTAAAGAACATGCTTCATCAAAAGGTTTTGACTTTAATGATCCACCCTTAGTATCATCTATAATAGATCTTAATGATCCTACTAATCCATTATAAAAGGTTTAAATTATTAACTAATCTGGTAAAGCATGGTGTGGACCTTTTTAAAGAAGATCTTTAATTCTTTCCCAGGCTTTATATATCGATTCCTGTTCAAACTGACAAAAAGATGTAATATCAATTCTAAGCTTAGCGGTTTTTTTGGGTGGAAAATATTTAGCTAAGAATTTTTGTTATAGTTCTACCCAAGTTCTAACAGATCCGGGTGCAAATGAATTTAACCAAGCTTTGGCTTTATCGCTTAATGAAAAAGGAAAAGCCTAAGTTTAATAGACATCATTATACACTCTGTCATATTTAAAAGTAGCACAAATCTCAAGAAAACTAGCAAGATATAAATTAGGATCTTCAATATGTGTTCAATCTTCAGTAGTTTCAGTAGTTGATCCTCCAAACTGATTATTTGGTACCATTTGGATAATAACAGGTTTAAGCTTAAATGATTTAGCAACAACATCAGGATTTTGAATAGTTAAATAAAGTTCATCTGCTGTAGGATTTGCATAATCTTTTAAAGGTCTTTGGCGATTCTCATTTTTTGGATTTTTTATAGTATTCGTCATTTCTTTCAAATTCTTAATTTCTCTTTATTATTTTTGAATTTTTCTAATAGTACGTTCTAATTCTGAATCATAAGGTACTAAACCTTCAGATCAAATATTTTGCATAAACAAATAAAGTAAGGTAAGTAAAATTCTTTAAAAATACAATCTTAATTAAATTTCTTTTCTGATTTTTTTTATATATTTTTTGTGTTTTTATATATTTGTATAGTATATATATAGATTCTCTAAACTTTCTAACTTATCAAAACTATTTAATTTAAATAAATTTAATCGTTACCTTCCCCACACAAATGGCGCCAAAAACTTGATCCCGATTTTTTATATGTAAGGATTTATGAAGTTGACTACTACAATGCCAAAAACTTGATCTTTGTGTAAAAAGTAAGTTGTGTAATATATATATAATTATGGGTAATTAATAATGAGATACTACGCAAGTATACGTATCGTTATCAAGTAATAATTGATTTTCTATTTAAGCCCCAAATATAGATCCTACAGGGAATGTGTAAATTACAAATGATAAATTTTACCAGAAAATCAAACGAAAACTGTCAATAATTTTGAATGTTGATATGTTAACCAAACTAAATTACTTAACTAATTGTAAAACTAAAATGTAAATTTTTAATAATAACTACTAATCTACTAACTATGTTTATGTAATGAAGATTTCTTATGTGAAAAAGCATCCTTCCTGAAAAAGTCTTATGTGAAAAAGCATCCTTCCCACTACAATGAAATTCTCGTGAAATGAGATGAGATAAATGTTTATAATATGTATTGTGCCAAATAGGAGAAATTTTACTTCTCTATCCTGATACAGTGTATAGAAAATCATTGGTTAATCTTAGGTTTAGTTCTTAAATCCGTTACTAGGCTAGGAGGATACTGGCTCCCACTCCAGAGCTCCCACTTCCCTTCACCTGAAGGCTAACTCTCGCTTTAGTTTTTAAACACTAAGAAAAGATTGGGGATTTTAGTCTGTCACCCAAAAGATTCTCCAATTCTACACCCAACAAAGAACATTTCTCTATTTATTTGCACTTAATTACATGAATGAATTTCTCCTTCATGAAATCAAATGTGATCCTCACTTAGTTGTAGAATGCATACTCCATTTCCCGGACTCCAGATCTCATTCTAGGGGGGAAGAAACAGGAAACTACTCAGACTTCTTGAGAAAGATATGACAAAACACAAATTTCACATATAAAAGAAAGTTCATACACACTAAATAAACAAATAAACTTATCTGGAACTCTTTCTCAAAGCAAATCCTTTGTAGCCTTTCCCTAGAAATGCAGGAAGAAGAACTCTCTCACTTTTCTCCTTCTCCAACACTCTAGCATAAAGTTTCACACTAAATATCACGACAAAAACTCTAAACTATGAAAGAAAAATTACTAATTGACTCCAATATGTGGTGAAATAAAGATGGATTATGGAAATGTAGCGTGGTGGAATTTTGTAGAGCGAAAAATGAACATAGAGGAGCCCCTTTGCTGATGAAATTCGGCCTTAAATAAAGCTCAAGGTCGGTTCTCCAAGAGGTGCATCCAAAACTCTTCAAAAATTGTCCAAATACATCGAACCTTCTAGAAACGGGGTCTGAACCGCCTTTGGCGCCATCGGTGCTAGTCTGGCGTCATCGGTGCTGAGTAAAAATCCTTCAGCTTTCGGTTGTTCTGCGTCTTCGGTGCTGACCTTGGCACTGTCGACGCTGAGTATTTCCTCAAAAACATCATTTTGACTCCAAATTTCATCCTGTTTGCTTCCTTTTTGCTTGGAGCCCTAAAAATCAACAACCTGCAAAAAAATATCAAAATAACTTCCATTAAAGTAGAATATCACCAAAAAATAGGTATAAAATATTGGTCTAAAAATGCATATATATTCGGTGTACAACGACATAAATGAATTTAAATAAAATAAAAAAAAAATGTGTTTGGGAATTTTTTTTTGGATGAGTTCTTTTCATCTTGAGATTGCTACAATGGAACGAAGCATAAGATAAGACAGATGTTTTAAATCATTTTTGCAGAAGAATGTATGAGTCAAATTTAATGTTCTCTTTCACTACTAGGTTGGAATTGGACGTGAAGAAGAGAGAGCTGCTTGACATAGAAGTCATCCTTTTCAGACAAGGGCTTAACAATATTGAGATCAAGCTTGGGAGCTTTGCTATAGCTGTTCCGAGAATCAGATCACCTGAGACTGTCGAGCCAATAGTGAACTTCAGCTTGAGGTCAACCCGGAAGTTCCCACCCTTGAAGAGGGTGTTGTTTGAAATGAATTCTTCTATTTACATGAAGTCTATTGAAGCTGTGGAAAGTACCCCCAGGACGGTTGTTGCTACCCTCATTGGTCTAGTCTTCATTGCACCTGTCACCATTCCTATCCTGTTCAAAGGAAAAGGTGACCAAGTGGATGATGAACCTATCACTATGGAGGGTTTAACATTCCCTATCGCACCTTCTATGTTTGAAGTAGGAACTAGCTTGAGGTGCATACCTTTGACCCAAGCACAAAGAAGGAACAAAAATAAGAAGGTTTCTAAGATAAATAAAAAGAAGGTTATTGAAGTTGTTGCCCTTGCAGAGGATGTAGGGGATGAGTTATTTACCCAACTCCCCAGTGCTATTAGGAGGGATCAAGTTCCACTCACTAACTGTTGTCCAAGGTGAGGAAGATACCAGGAAGAATGATGCTACGCCACCTCAACCTTTCTACAATGAGGGTCGGAGAGAGAAGAAGAACAAAGCTACACTAATGGCTCAATTACAGACTTTAATTGAGAAGCTAGCAATAAAGGAAAATTTTTCCGTCACTGAGATTCTTAGAAGGATGGGATGAGTACCTGTTAAGGCCTGCCTTGGACAATGACTAGTTTCACAAGATAAATCTCATTCCCTAAAAAAAGGTATCGAGTAGACATGATGGAATGTATATCGTAGTATATAGTCCACGTGTTAGGGCTCGCACCACTCATCGACATGTTGGTACTACCAACAAGCCATCTGGCCCAATGCTATCGACACCAAAAGGAATAGTGTGGCAAACTAAAATTGTCGGGCTGGTAACTACTAGTAGGACCAAAGTTTGAAGTTCTGAGGAGGATCTCAAGTCTTAAGAATCATTATTACCTCTGAGGATAAGATTCATCTGCTACCTCTGATGGATCTTAAGATCATTAATGGAAGTTACTTTCAGACAACATTGGAGAAATTGAGGAACTAATAGAAGGAGATGACTCAGAGCATTAAAAAGGCTCCTTCAATACATAGACATGATGATTGACTGCATGAAGAAGAGAATGGAAGAGATGATGGCTGCCATAGCCATGCTTCATAGCCAGCCTCAACTGTTAAAGAAATCGCTTGTAGATGTTGTCCAGATCATGGATGGAAGAAAATAATTCAACTTTGTCAAAAGAGAAGAGCAACCAAAGAAGGATTTAATCCAAATTCTAATACCATAAAAGGATATTAATCTTGTAGTAGAACAATAAGTGTGAGAGGCCCTAGCTCAGTCTAAGGTAGGGACAATGATTCTGAGGAGTAAACCTTATCCCAAAGAGTTTGATGTCATCCAATAAATTAAAGGCTTCGTACAACCTCTATTTAGGTCTTTCAATGGGACAATAAACCTAAAGTAGCATATTGCTCATTTCTATGTAAGTTGTTGTAAAGCGGGGGGCAGAGATGCTTTATTGTTCTGCTAGTTTGTTAGTAGCCTCTTCGGAGTTTCCTTAGACTGATACAAAAAGTTGCTAAATGATTCAGTGAAAAAGTTTGTAGAGACATTAGTGGACTATATTTTACAGTGGAAAACCCTTAACATGGAATGCAAATCATAGCTCCAAGAATACCAAGCTATTAGGATTTTGCTGAAGAGTATCTAAAGCTCAATAGTATTTCTCCTCAATGGTTTTACCATTAACACTTTCGAGAAATTTCTCAGCAAGATCGACAGTCTTCCAGAAGAGGCTAAGTAGCTTAGTTTTCCACAAGAAGAGTGATAAGCAAAAACTGGTCAAAGCATTCGAGAAGAAATTAGAAATTTTTGTAGCAGTAGATAAAGGCAAGAAGCCAATGCAACTTTAAACGTAGTGACCGCGACAAGGATACCAACCACCACAGCAACATGATCAACAAGAATCTCAGTAGAGGTATCATCATATAGAGGGAAAAAGCACTATTTTAGTGCTCCTGAGAAAGGTCTATCCTTTTAAAGATGAAGCAGTTGTATGATCTTCCATAGCCTAATTAAAAAATCCTACTTCCAATTTTGAGAGCTGAAAATGCCCAAGGAAGTGGAGAAGAAGGATCATTCATTGTATTAGCTTTATCACAGGATTCTTAGGCATACAGTAGAGGGTTGCTTCACATTCAAGAATTTCCTCAAGACCAATCTAAAGAAAGGGAGCATAACGATCCCAGAAGAGTACATGAAAGAACCTGAAAGAGGTTTTGTCAATGTCATTGTGGCCGATCAAAATTTTTTTATTGACCTGTATGCAGTCGATGATGGATAGAGTATAGCATAGGCAAAATGCTTGAAGTGAATACTACATTAGATTCAAACAGATGTCAGTCTTCTTTTTGGAAAGTAAGTTTATATATATATATATATATATATTAGTTAAGGAGCCAAGCTCCAATTCATTGAAGAAAGAAAGAAAACCAAATACAAAAGAAATTGAAATAGGAAAGAGGGCATATAGAAAAGAAGGCAACCTCTCAAAACAACAAAAAGGAGTTATCTGATATATGGGAGAGGTAGTAGATCACTGGATAATAGGAAATCTAGTGGGGGAGGAATCCTTCTGCTCACTAAAGGTTCTTCAGTATAGGGACCCCTTCTAGCCAGCCAATTGGATGGTCTATTCCCTTATCTGTGGATGTGGGAGAACTTGATAGAATAATTCTTAAGCAATTGATGAATTCCAGAGATCCAGCTGATTAAATTCCATGGGGTATCGTAAGAACCATTGATAATGTTAATAAGCATCAAGGAGTTAGATTCAACCCATAGCTGGTTGAAATGGCATGATCTGACTAAGTTGAGGGCCCAAAAAATAGCTTGACATTCAGCTTCAAGGGAATCCAAAGCTTTAACAGGAGATTGAAAAATCAAGATGCACCTCGCCTCATGATTCCTAAAGACACCTCCAATTCCAGCAGACTAAGATTTATAGCTACCATCAGTGTTAACTTTTGTCCATCCAAGCTTTGGAAGAGTCTAGCAGATTTTCAAGACTTTAGTAATGAAAGGATTAAAAGATGGGCTCAGCTCCAACACAGCTTCAAACTTTTTAAATTTAATCAATTTTTGTATAAAAGAAATACAATTTAGACCTATTCATAAGTTCTAAATGAGAATTATCTTGCTTCAACTAGTTTCTAGCCATCCAAACAAACCAAGCCATAATGTTGGGGATGTCTTGAAGATTGTTTCCCCTCCAATCAGACCAGCAATTATAAAATACCTCCCATGTTAGATTCATAGTTGGGACATTAAGCTTATCATTCACAATAGACCAAACATCCTGTACCCAGTGGCAGGCAAAGAAGAGGTGGGTAATTGTTTCCTCATTGGAGAGGCAGAAAATGCATCTAGAGGGACCTCTCAGACCCTTCAGTTTCAAAATGTCATCATTGGGAATCAATTTTAAAAAAAGTCTCCATATAAAAAATGACATGGAGGGAGTGAGAAATTTATTCCAGATTGTATGACCCAATTCACCACCGGTTGGGGAGGCTGAGAAGAGATTAAGTGCTTTTTTATAGCAATTTTGTCCTTTACTCCAGGTTTTATAGAAAGTTATATATATATATTTATATATTTTAGAAGGAGCAATATACGTCTCCCTGCATCTTGATCAGCAAAAAATAATACAAAACACATAGTTAGGACATGTCCCCTATCTCAAAAAAAAAAATAAAAAATACAGACACAAACCTATAGAGGGTTACCCGTCCACTAAACACTGATCTAACATCAAAAGGATTTTATATAAATATATATATATATATATATAGCAGTTTGGGAGTATATATAAAGCTAAATCAAACAAAATAGACAACTGATTAAAGAGCTAGAAGACATAAGGTGGTCTCCTTGGCGGCAATAAGAACATGAGACTAGTTGGCAGTGATTCTGAGATGGGGGGCCTCAATGGTATCACGATGAAGTAAAAGAGCTAGTGGGGTAGGGGGTCTTGTAGCAACAAATATGGAATTGGAGTGCAGACCTTGAATTGCTAGGCAATGGGCAGGTTTGTTACCTTCTCTATAAATAAAAGTGCTTTGGGGGCTGAGGGTGTTCTGGATAATCCTTATCTTCTTTATCCAATGATTGTGATACCAAGAGAATTGATCATCAAAACTTAGTGGATTGATAAGCAATAAAGAATCCAGATTTAGCCACACACTGAACCAATTAGCTTTACAAGCAAAGTTTAAAGCCCAGAAAACTGCAATGATCTTAGCCTCAAGTGCATCCCTAGCTTCAATGGGAGCTTGAAAATATAGCAGGAAATTGCTGCAGGAATCCCTGAAAACCCTCCCACCCCAGCACCCCAACCAATATAACTTCCATCAGTATTTATCTTGGTGGTGGACTGTTGGGGAGGCTTCCAGTATACCTTCTCAATTTTAAAAAGTTCCCTGGGTTCAACAATCTTGAACTTGCAGATATTGGGGAACTTTTTATGCTGAATCAGTTTATTTAGGTAGGAGATACAATTTTAAATCAACTTAGAAGGTTGGATATCTTTATCATCATGTTTGATACTATTTCTAGACACCCAGAGAAACCAAGCAACTATAGAAGGTATGGGATCATAATTTTTACTAGTCTAGCTGTGCCAATCTGCAGAAAGCTTAGACCACTTGATATCAAAGTTCTTCAGGGTAAGCATCTCCAAAAGTTTAGTCCAAATTCCTTGTGCAAAATTACATGTAAAAAAAATGTGGTTGAGATTTTCCTCATTTTGCAAACATAGGTAACATCTAGAAAGTCCCCTCAAACCATTTAATTTAAGAATGTCATCAGTGGGCAGCAGTTTGTTAAAAACTCTCCAATAAAAGAAAGACATGGATTGGGAGAGGTATTTGTTTCATATGATAGAAACCCAAGGAACCAGGTCCAAACTGTAAATTTTAGCATGTATGACCTTATTAAGGCTCTGATTGGTGTAGCTTTACGAAATAATTTTGTCCTTTCTATTTTTTTTCAAAATTTATCTTTGATATCTGGGTAAGATAGGCTTTTTAGAGTATGGACTATAGATTAGTGATTGACCAATGATCACCATCCCAGAAGTTAGCAACAATTAGGTGAGGGTTGAAGTTGGTTGAAATCAGCTGGGGGAGTACTGAGCCAGTCATTAGGACACCAATGATCCAGCCAGAAATTTACTTTTCTAGAACCCAATTCCCAAATGTACATATCCTCAGCAAGGTGTCTGAACTTGAGCATATTAACCTAAATTTTGAAATCCCCAACCCTCCTAGTAATAAGAGATAAATGTTGCCCCCTTAATACTTACCAGACATGAATTTGGCCCAAAGAGAGTTTTGAGCCCTGAAGTTAATCCACATTTTATCCACATTTTGCAAAAGTTCACTCAAAAGTTCACTTGAATGAGATGTTGGAGCCCTTTAAATCCTAACCCTCCAGCCATAGTGGGTTTTATTGCCTTTTGCCAAGAAGGCCATTGAAGTTGTTGCCTTTGACCTGCCCATAGGAATCTGATGAAAACTCTCTCTAGTTGGATTTCAGTGCTTTTCTTCATATAAGTGGTTTGGAGAATATAGGAAGGAAAAATAGTTAGAATACTTTTAAGTAAAGTGATCCTTCCCCAATTGGAAAGGAAAGAATGATACCAACTAGAGAGATAGGAGTGAATTTTTTGAAATACATCATCAAATTGAATTAGTTTGGATCTTCCACTGATAAGGTTTACTCACAACTATTTAATGGGGGTTTAGCAGTAGAAAAACCAGTGTAGTCAGAAATCGATTGCTTGCAACTAGGAGAAGATCTTTTGTTGAAAATTAATTGGCATTTAGAAGGGCTGAACACCATGACAGGCTGTTCTTGGAAGTTTTTCAAGCATTGATAGAGTTTTTTAAAAAAATTTTTAGGGGTACTGCAGAAAATCATCACATCATCTGCATAAACTAAATGAGAGATGGCAATGTTGGATTTGTGATGATACCTAGAATATTGATGTGTGAGGATGGCCTTGTCAAGCATTCTGGAAAGATAATCCATAATAATGATGAAAATAGTTGGGGAGAGTAGGTCACCCTATTTTAATCCTCTTGTAGCTGAAAAAGATCCCCAGGCCTTCCCATTGATAAGGATGGAATGGTTATTATTTGAAAGCCATCTGTATATTAGATTCCAGAAATCAGAATGAAACCCCTTAACAGCAAGAATATTCAGGATAAAATTCCAATCAATGGTATCATATGCTTTTTTAATATCCTGTTTATAAATTAGGTTTCCACCCCTACTAATTTTGTCAAGATCCAACAACAACTCCTGAGTCAGTAAGACATTATCAGTAATTGATCTTCCTTTGATGAAAGTAGTTTGATTGTGGCTGATTAAATTGCCCAAATGGGGTTGAAGTCCTCTAACAATGATCTTGCTAATGATTTTACTAATGACTGAAGTAAGGCAGATAGGCCTAGAGTTATCCCAAGTCTTCTTCATATCAACTTTGGGGATTAAAACAAACGAAGAGTCTCTGAGGTAGTTAGGTAAGTTATTGCCTTAGAAGAAACTAGTAATAGCCTCTGTCATCTCCTTCTTGATGATATGCAAAGATTTTTTATAGAATTCTGCATTGTAACCATCAGGGCCAGCAGATTTAGAGCTATCAATATTGTTCAGAGCAATCTAGATTTCAGATTCAGTAGGGGGGTCAGTTAGTTTGAGAAGGCTAGTGGTATGAAAATCCTTAGTAAAATATGTGACACCAATATTATTATTGAGTGTGCTATAAGAGTTCAGTAAGGAATTGTAATAACTAACAACACTATTAGCAATTCTTTCATTGTCATGAAGCCAGCACCCCTCTGTAGATTCTATGGAATGAATGGTGTTGCATTCTCTCTTGTAACTAGTGCAAGCATGATATAATTTAGTATTTCTATCACCATCAGTGAATATGTTTATAGAAGCATTGTGTTTAAGGATTAGGCCATGGATTTTAGTGGCAGCAATCAGCTTTTTCTAAGTAGTAAGCAAATCAAACTCTTGGGCTTGCCCATTCTGATTAGCAAATTCAAGGTCCTCAGCCTCATTTTCTTCAGAGATAACATTAGAAAATACATTTCCAAAGGTGTCCCAGCCCCACTTTCTATGGTTTTACTCAGTTTAATATGCAGGAGACTTAACTTTATCATGTGATTAGAGTGGTCAGCACCATTCCAGTTGGATTCAATAAAATTAGCAAATTGAGGGTGAGTAGACCACAAATTCAGATATCTGAAAGAAGTGGTGTTAACAGGATGGCTTTGGGAAGTGATGGAACTAAGTAAGGGTCTGTGATCTAAACTAGCAAGAGTTAGGTGGGTGACAAAAGTAAGAAGGTACTGTTGGAACCACAAATCATAAACCAGTATTCTGTCTAGCCTTTCCCACATCTTACCCCTTTTCCAAGTGAAAGGGGGGCCTTGAAAACCCAAATCAAAAAAGCCAGATTTTTTAATATTGTCACAGAAGGATGTCAGCTTGTAGATATTTGGGACCCTGCCTCTAGATTTTTCTGCTGCAGAAGATATACTGTTAAAGTCACCCCCCACTAGCCAAGGTAAAAGCATCTTATCACTTATCTGATGCAGGCATTTCCAGATCTCTCTTTTGTCTTCTTTATTGCATCCAACATAGATTAAAGTGGCAAAACCCAAATAAACATTAATTTGGAGGGAAATGTGAAGAAACTGTGGGTGATTTATCTGAATTAACTAATGTATTTCCTTTCTGCAAAATAACCATATCTTGTTATTATTATTATTATAATAAGAGAAACCATGGAACTTACTTGTAAACCTTTGAGGACTATACTGAACCATAGGTTCAAAAATAGTAAAACACCAAAGCTTATGCTTCTTATTGAGGTAAATTAGTCTCTTTAAAGACTGAGGATGGGCAATGCCCCTAATATTCCAACAAAGGAGATTAATCATGAGTGGGGGGGGGGAGGTTGTGATGGAGAGAGGGCTGAGATCATGATCTGGTCCTTCCCCAGCCAACTTCTGGCCACCTGTGTCCATAGCTTTGGATCCACTTTGTAGTTTCTAAATTTATGAAACTTGTTTCTTCTTCTTTTTAGTTTTCTGTGTTTGCCATTCTTCCTCTAATAGAATTTTCATATTAGCAACTATCCATTTTTCAAGAGAATTCAAGATAGATTTAGCATTCCTTTTGGCCACCCCTGAAGTCCTACCACCAATGGTAGGTGAGCCATCAGAGGTAAGCGGGTAATGATATTGATTTGATTTAGCTCCTCCCCGATTTCCATGGGAGAAATGGGGGTAGGAGCATTAGAGTTAAAAGGAATAGATGAGCTCCTAGATGTGTCTGCAAGACTTTCACCATGGTTTTCAGGAATGGACTCCACAACCAAAGGTACAGTGGGTTCCATAACAGTAGTTAACTGAACAGCTTCTTTGTTATTTATAGTTTTTCTTGGGGAGGGGTGAAGCCTAAAACACCTATCTTTGGTGTGCTTAAACATCTTACAATGATGGCAATAATATGGTCTTTGCTCAAGCACCACATCCTGCTAAAAGCCTTCCTTTTCAGACCCAATCCAAACTCATTTTATTTGAATTCTAGCCAAGGCTGGTCTGACTTTATTGAAAGTTGGTGCATCTACATTCAAGGGCCTACCTAAGGCACAACCAATATTGAATAAGGTATTTAGATTAATGTATGGTACAGGAAGTCCAGGCAATTTTAATCAAAGAGGAACCAAGGGAGGTTTTGTGCTTGGGTCAAAACCTGGTGACCATTTCACAATCTTCATGGTTGCTTGGAAAAGATTCTAGCATAGTCCTCTTCTCCTAACTGTTGGATGAGCAAATGCCTTCCATCAAGTAATCTAATATGCCAATCCCCAATAAAGTTCAGTGAGGCAAAGGCAATCCTCACCAAATCCATCTTTTGGTGTTCTAATTAGAATTTACCCACCAGAGTGAATTTAACTTTTTCATTTAGATTCAAAATTTCTTATTGAGAGAAGAAAATTACTGGTTCCCCTTCTTTGAAGCCAAGGGGGTGAAAGCAGGGACTAGTGCCCTTTCCAGCTGCAGTGTCATGAAATGCCTGAAGAAATACTAAGTGCTCAGGGTCTAAAAGGGTGTTTGTTGATTTACCCACAACCCCAGCATAAGTGGCTTTTTACGATTGAATATTAGTATCAACATCTAAAGGGGTAGCCATTTATGAGGAGCTGGAAAACTTCTGCAAGACAGAAACCCAAATGTGTCTCAAAACAAAACCCAAATCACAGTGAAACTATAAAACAACCGAGCCCGGGAAAGAGCAAACCCAACTCAGCAACTCCCAAACACTTGACAAAAAGACCAGTGGTAGAAAGAAGTTACTACAAAGTAAGAAGAGGGCAAGGAAAGCCCCACAAGAGTCCAGATTAACCAAGATACCACTTCAACTTCAATGTAATAGTAAACTCTACAAGGCTCCAAACTCAGTGGAAAAAAAACCAGAGAAGAAAAGTCCCAAAAGAAACCCAAGCAAGAAGAAAGTCTCTAAAGTTCATTGTAGAAACACCACCTTCCAACCAGCAACCACAGGTTCTCATTTTGACAAAAACCCTAGTAGAGCTCCTTCTCGAGCTGCCACCATAGCAGAATTATATTCTTTTTTTTTTGTGGAAAGGAGCATTATTCGGCTCCTTGCATTATGAAAATTAAAAAGTGCTTACAAAATAGACAAAATGCTTACAAAATAGGGAGGGTTCCCTAACTCAGACAAAATCACACTTAGCACCCTCTAAGGGATACATAACCTCTCACATACATAACTCTTTAAAAAGGAAACTCAAACTAATTCGTATGTTTTGTTGTTAGATATGTAAATACATAGAATTTGAATGGCATGTATGTAAATATTTTTTTTTAAGTAGAATTAAACGTGTTTAAAAGTGTTGTTATATATATATATGTGTGTGTGTGTGTGTGTGCATGACATATACAAAACAACAAATCCATTCAGCCAAACAAGGAGTGGTAGGTGGATTGCCAGCTTGGTCAGTAACAAAGTTGCCCAGGATTTCAGCTCTGAAATCTTATGTAAGGAATTTGAAGGTTGTCTCCTTATGTTAAGATTTGTAGAGGGAGAGGGAGAGTAGTTGAGACCACAGCATGGCTCAGATTTGCTGGCCTGTTGGCTTCCCTATAATTGACCTTTTTTTGAAAATTGCTCTCATTGATGGTCTTCTTAATTCTATAGATCCACTGATTGATATGCCATGGGGGGGAAGAAGTGGCAGTGATTAGCTCCACCAGATGAGAAGTGTCCACTTCAGCAATAATGCAAACCCACTTAACTGCCTTGGCAAATTTTAAGGACCAATTAAGGGCAGCAGCTTCTGTTTCCAGAGCATCTTCTGCAATAAAGGGGGCCTTGAAATATAGCAAAACTTTTCCTTTGTGATCTCTGAATATACCTCCAATACCAGCATTCCTATTTGTGAAGGTTCCATCTGTATTAAATTTAATGGAAGGATAAGGGGGCTTCTCCCATCTGGCCTTGGTCACCAAAGGATAGTGGGTGTCAATTTTAGTCATAGCCTTCAAAATCTGAGGGAACTTCTTCCAATTTATCAGCTTGTGTAAATAGGCCTTACAGTTTGCTGCCACAGAGACAGAAGGGGTCACACTGTCCTCATGCTTCACCTTGTTCCTAGCATTCCAAATGAACCAAGCAACAATGAAAGGGAGGGACATCAGGTTGATTGCCTGCCAGTCTTTAATGCTACCTTTTAAATTTCCTTAGCCCACATTCAACAAATTCAGGTTGCTATTAGAGATCAAGTCATTCCAAACCTCCCTAGCAAAATTACATCTAAAAAAAAGGTGATCACTTGATTCTTGACTGTTATTGCATAAGTGGCATCTTGAGGGGCCTTTTAATCCTTTCAACTTCAATATGTCATCTATTGGGATTAGATCATTTGGAACTCTCCAGGAAAAGAACAACATGGAAGGGGTTAAGAACCATTGGCATTTGCTGATATTCCACCTGCAATCTTCCCATTTGAATAAGTTGTTGTATATGTCCTTTGAAATACTGGATCTGATTCTTTTTATGAGCTTAATTTGGTCCTTTTTATTTTTATCAAACTAAATTTTTGAGATATTTCTAGTAGCAGAATCTTGTAGGACTTTGTTCAAAGCCTCCTCAGACCACTCATTGCCATTCCAACAGTCTTTAACCAGTAGCTCTTCATCCTTTCCATTCTGTAAGGGCTCCAATTGATCAGCAGGGCACCAATTATCCTTCCAAAAATTGATCTCTCCCCTTCCCAGCTCCCAGATCAGGTATTTGTCAATCTCCTCTCTCCCCTTAAGCATGTGAGTCCAAATCTTAGAGTTGCCAACCTTCTCGGTAACATCTCCAGGGTGGACATTTTTGCAGTATTTGGACATCATAAAGTTAGCCCACAGGCTTTCATTTTACCTTAATCTGAGCCATAATTTACACATGCTAGTTTGCTGCATGTGGTGTAGACCTTTAAAGCCCAAGGCTCCAGCTTCATAAGGTTCAGCCACTCTTTGCCAGCTAGCCCAAATCATTTGCTTCCTGTTCCCAGCTCAAAGAAATCTGTTAAAGATTCTCTCTAGCATCAAAGTGGTGCTTCTTTTCATGTTAGCCACTTAGAGGGTATAGAGGGGGATAGATGTGACGATGCTCTTTAGAAGGGTGATCCTACCCCCATTAACCCCCAAGGAGTTAGTCCACCCCTGAAGAGTGGAATTGATTTTGTCTATAACCTCATCAAATTATGTCTGTTTGATTCTACCTCTGACTAATTGGGTGCCCAGATAATAT
>NW_018250674.1:19763-24184 GCF_001263595.1 Phalaenopsis equestris | reverse complement strand
TTCTACCTCTGACTAATTGGGTGCCCAGATAATTAAAAGGGATGCTCATGGTAGAGAAACCAGTGAAATTTTCCATCCACTGCCTGATTGGAGTAGGGAATCTCTTGCTTGTTAGAAATTGGAATTTTTCTTTATTAACTTTCTGCCCAGAGACTTGTTGAAACTTGTTCAGACACTCATTAAGGTATCTAGTAGCACCCTTGGTAGCCCTTGTGAATTTGAGGATGTCATCAGCATAAATCAAGTGGCTTATGGTTGGAGTCTGTTCACCAGAATTTTACTGATGATTTTGCTGATCACATTAGTAAGGCTTATAGTTCTGAAATGTTTCCAGCAGTTTTTAATAGAATTCTTTGGAATGAAAACAATGGAAGAAGCATTGAAGTAATTAGGGAGAGGATGGCCTTTGAAAAAGTGTTGAATGGCTTGTATGGTCTCTACCTTGATTTCCCCTTAAGCTTTCTTGTAGAAGTCTGCAGTAAATCCATCAGGACCAGCTAATTTGCTGTTGTCAATAGACATCAAGGCTCTCTTAATCTCCTCCTCCTCAGGAATATCAGTCAGCTTTAAATTGGCAGTAGATTTTTTGCTTTCTGAGAACATGTGTTTATTTATATGACCTCTATCTGTAGTATCATCCTTCATGAGTTGTTGGCAATATGACAAAGCACTTTCAGCAATCTCCTCCTCCTTCCTAAGCCAGTTACCATTCTGATCTTTAATGCAGTGAATGGTGTTGCATTTCCTCTGATAATTGATGCAAGCATGGTAGCATTTTGTGTTCCAATCCCCTTCAGTAAATTTAATTTTGGAAGCTATTTGTTTAAGGAAATGTTCTTGCCAATTTATGGCAACAAGAACTTTTTCATTGGCCTCTAAAAGGGAGTTGTCATCAATGTTTCCTTTGCTGTGCTCCTCCACCAGATTCTGCAGTTCCTGTTCAGCCTTGTCCACAACCTTCATCAGATCTCCAAAAGTGTTCCAGCTCCACTTTTTGAGGGCAGTGCCAACCTTTTTTTGTTTTTGCCACAAGCAGATGAAAGGATCAGAATGTGACTCATTTTTCCAGTTCTCCTTAACAACTTGCAAGAAATCCTTATGCTGTGACCAAACATTTAGGTATCTGAAAGCACCCTTCTGACAACAGCTCTTTGGGCCAATGGTTATAACCAAAGGTCTGTGATCTTATCCAGCAAGGCTTAAATGGGTGATAGTAGTTTGCAAAAAATTTCGGATCCAGTGGTAATTTGCTAAGACTTTATCCAGTCTCTCCCACAAGTTCTTCCTTCTCCAGGTGAAGGCAGGTCCACTATATCCCATGTCAAATAAGCCAATGTTTTGAATATTATCATTGAAATTTGACATGATTACAGGATTTGGGGTTCTGCCCCCCCCCCCCCCCCTCCCTTCACCATGTGTCGTGAAATCTCCTCCCAGAAACCAAGCTTTATCAGTAGAGCCTTGAATGTGCTGAAATGTCTCCCACATCTCAGATCTAGCTGTTTTGGAGCATTCTGCATAAACAAAAGAGGCAAATCCATCAATTCCTTGAGTACTGATACTCATATGAAGGATTTGCTGATGATTGACCAAAATAGAGCACTTCATTTCTTTCCTGCAGAAGACCCAGATTTTGTTATTTAGGTTAGTGAAGAGGTTAAAACTAGGAAACATTTTGACTATGTTCTTAGTGTTATTATGAAACATGGGTTCTAAAATGGCTAAGCACCAGAATTTGTATTTTTTGTTTAAGTATTTTAATCTTTTTAGAGATAAGGGGTTAGCAATCCCCCTTATATTCCAACATAGCATATTAATCATGGGGAGGGAGGGAAGGTGGAGGGTTGGGATCTGGATCTAGTCCTCCCCCTTAGTTTACTTCCTCTTCTTTAGATGCTGTGATCTTCCAATAAAGCTAATTCCTTTTCCTTTCCTTTTTTCTGTTCTTCTTGTTTAGAGCTTCTTTTCTTCCTGGTTTTTTGAATCTACCACCATAGCAGAATTATATATTTATATATATATATATATAAAGAAAGTATATGTATAAATCTCCCTACATGTTGATTAAAGAGGGTTACAAGATGGAAAAACATATGGAGACTTATTGATTCAATACCGGAATCATAAGTCCTCCCCAAAATCAAAACAATCTATACTAACAACAAAATTTTGCCAAAGAAAAAACATAGACCCCAGATAGCATGTAATACAGAGAAACTTAAGATAGATTGAGGGAGAGGGAGATCATATCAGGCACTAATCAATCATTTTAGATCCTTGTGAGCAATTCTGAAGTATGGGACCTTTATCCTGTCACCCTGCAGTAGAAACTGAAGGGTATGGGGAGGGTGGAGACAGCAACAGATAACTCTTTTAGATTATACCCTTGTCTGACAAGCCAATTGGCTGGTTGGGTGCCCCTTTCTTTTATCTGTGATGAAATTTCTCTAATTTTTTGGTCCAATAGTTAAGGTGCCAGGGTGTGAGTTCCTCTTCCCTCAATATCTTGATAACAACAGTAGAATCTACTTCAACCCATAAGTTTTTCCAGCTAGCCATTTTGGCAATTTTCAAAGCCCAATAGACAGCCATTAATTCAGTTTCAACAGCATCAGTAGCCTCAATGGGGATGTGGAATTATAATAGACATTGCCCAAGGTGATTTCTGTAGACACCCCCAACACCTGCACCTGCCTTATTGAAGCTGCCATCTGTATTTACCTTTACTGTTTGGTGATCAGGAGGTTTCCAAAAAAACCTATGAACATATTTCTTGTCAGGTTGTCCCAAAGAGAAAGACTTGGAGATGTTGTGAAATCTTCTGTATTTAATCATCTTATTAAGATATGAAATGCTGTTTTTGACTATCTTCTCAGTTTTTGGTCTACCTTCTTCAAACTTAACCTTGTTTCTTTCCATCCAAGTGAACCATGCAACAATAAGAGGTATTGGAGCATAGTTCCATTTATTCCAAGACTGCCAGCAGGTGGTGATGTTCTCCCAAGTAAAGAGGTTTTTGTCAATGTTCAAATGGGCTAGCAGTTGATGCCATACTGCCTGTACAAAATTGCATTCAAAGAAAAGATGTGGCAATGATTCCTCCTGTTGAATACAAAACCTGCATATAGAAGGTCCTCTCAGCCCCTTTAGTTTAAGGATATCATCAGTAGGGATGAGATTGTTAAAGACCCTCCAACAGAAGAAGGACATGGAGGGGGATAGATAATTACTGCAAATGATTTTGCTCCAAGATAGATGTTCTCGTTGGAAGATTTTGGAATAGATGGCTTTAGTAAGACTTTGATTTGAGAAGGACTGCCAGACAATTTTATCTGGTTTACTTCTATTGATGTTGATGCTGGCAATTTTTTCTATAAAGTTGGCATGTAGAATTTCTGAGAGTTTAAGTAGTGACCAATCTTCATCCACCCAACAGTTAGCCACCTTGAGATCAGGGTTTGGGTAGTTACTAATAGGGGACAGCCAGTCTTTAGGGCACCAGTTATCAAGCCAGAAATTTAACTCTCCTTTCCCCAGATCCCAAATGAATGAGTTTTCAGCAGTGTGTCTTACATGAAGCATTTTACCCCAAATTTTAGAATCCCCTATCTTCCTTTCAACAAGGGTGGGGTGCTGATTTTCACAGTACCTTCCCTTCATGAATAGAGCCCACAGAGATGTCTGAGCTCTAAATTTAATCCAAAGCTTACATAGGTTAATTTGATAGAGCTGATTGATACCCTTGAACCCAATTCCCACAGCCAGTTGAGGTTTAGCTACTTTTTGCCATGAAGCCCAATGCATCTGTTGCCTCTGTCCAGACCATAGGAATCTATTAAAAGCCCTTTCAATCTGTATCTGAGTACTTTTCTTGATGTTAGTCAGCTGTAGGATATAAGAGGGGAAAGTAGTTAGAATGCTTTTCATTATAGTGATTTTGCCCCCATTTGAGAGGAAGGAATGAGTCCACCCATTGAGGTAGGTAGTGATCTTATTTATGACATCTTCAAATTGAATTTGCCTGGTCCTACCAGTAAGTAGCATGGTTCCCAAATATTTGATAGGATGCTAAGAGTTAGAGAAGCCAGTGTAGCTAGAAACCCACTGTTTGCAGTTATGCTTAGCATGTTTATTAAAGATCAACAGGCACTTCTCGGAGCTAAAACACATACCAGAGTGTGTTTGAAATCGTTGAAGAGTCTAATACACTTTCCTAACAATATTTTTTTGAGCTCTAGAGAAAACCATGATATCATCATTATAGATCAAGTGAGTGATGGCAATGTTGGATCTATGATGATAAATAATATAGTTGTAGCTTAGGAGAGAGTCATCAAGCATTCTAGAAAAATAATCCATTGCAATAATAAACATAGTGGGGGATAAGGGGTCCCCTTGCTTCAGACCTCTGGATGCAGTAA
>NW_018250674.1:18182-19572 GCF_001263595.1 Phalaenopsis equestris | reverse complement strand
AGGTCATTCAGAAGTTCCTGTGCCAAGAGAGTGTTGTCAATAATGGATCTCCCCTTCACAAATGCAGTCTGGTTGGGTTTTATAATATGTTCAAGGTGAGGTTGGAGTCTATTGACAATGATTTTGCTGATCACTTTGCTGAGTACAGTGGTTAGACAAATAGGTATGAAGTGATTCCATGTGGTTTGTAACTCAGATTTGGGGATCAGCACAAAGGTAGAAGCACTGAAATACTTTGGGAGATTATTTCCTTGGAAGAAATTTGCTACAGCATCAATCACCTCAGGCTTAATCACCTCAGGCTCAATTATGTCCCATGATTTCTTGTAAAACTCAGCTGTGAAACCATCAGGCCAGCTGCTTTGCTACTATCAATAGAGTTAATAGCCTTCCAAATCTCCCCTTCATCAAGAATATCAGCTAGTTTTAGATTGGCAGTGTAATCCTTCTCATCATTGAAGAATTATGGATCAATGGTGCTTCTGAGATTATTCTCTTAAGTCAACAGATTTTTGAAGTAGTTTACAACATCATTAGCAATAGCCTCATTTTCATGCAGCCACTTCCCCTCTACAGTCTCAATAGCATGTATAGTATTACATTTCCTTTTATACGTTATGTAAGCATGGTAGAATTTTGTATTCCTATCCCCCTCCTTGAAGATATTCATAGTAGCTTTTTGCTTTAGATATTGATCTTGGTAATCAATAGCAGGAAGAAGCTTATTTTGGGCAGTTAGCAGATCTTTTTCCTCATCTAATCCCTCCTGTTCAAGTTGCTCTAATCTTTGGACTTCCTTCTCCAATTCCTACAAATTTGTGAAGACATTCCCAAAAGTCCCCCAAATCCACTCCTTAGAGCTTTTGCAGTTTTGATTTGTATTAGGCTGAGTTTGATAATAGGATCAGTATGTGTAATCCCATTCCAAAGATTGGCAATGAAAGGATTGTAAGAGGGATGAGAAGACCACATATTCAGATATCTAAATGGGGAAGGGGAACATGTATTTTCTGAGGAGGTGATGCTGATAAGGATGTGTCTGTGGTCAGAAACACCAAGGCTTAGATGAGTAGCAAAAGTGAGAAGGAAATGATTGTACCATTTATCATTAACCATACACCTATCAAGTCTTCCCCAAATTTTTCTTCTCTTCCAAGTAAAAGCAGGACCTTTGTAGCCCAAATCAAACAATCCAGCCCTGTGGATATTATCAGTGAATGTATTCATCTTATTAAGATTAGGGGATCTATGCCCAATTTTTTCAACTGTAGAGGCAATGCAGTTAAAATCTCCCCCCACAATCTAGGGGGAATCCATAAGCTGACTGATATCTAACGGGCAACTCCACAGCTCCTTTCTTTCTTCCTTGCTACAACATACATAAAATAAT
>NW_018250674.1:17834-18136 GCF_001263595.1 Phalaenopsis equestris | reverse complement strand
GTTAAGCTTAACATAAGGAATAGTAAAACTTCCAAAATCTTTAAGTTTTTTAGGAAGCTTCTTCTGAGTTTTAGCGCAACACTTTTCACTAATTGCAATAGTCTCATTATCTACAAACTTCCTTTTTTATTAATTATATCCTTCATGAACTTCACATAGCTTGAAATTTGTTCAAATGCTTAAACAAATGGAATGTTTATCGTTAATTTCCTCAATATCTCCAAAAATTTTGAAAATTGGTTATCTCTATTTTTTTGCTTTAGTCTTTAAGGAAAAAAGGATGTTAATCATTTGTTTGGTGA
>NW_018250674.1:5370-17593 GCF_001263595.1 Phalaenopsis equestris | reverse complement strand
TGTTCTCCCTCTAGAGGGGAAGGTGAGGGTGTGACTATAGTGATTTCTTGGAATTCCTTTCTGATCATATTGGTAGGTGCAGTCCCATTGTTTATGTTTGTAGGGTAGCCTTCTGCTAGCTCAACTGAAGGTTCCACTGGTGAAGATTTTCCTTTAGTGATTGGAACTGTATCTTTATTTCTTTGATTATAATCCTTCTTGTTGTTTAGCTATGTATCTTCAGTAGAATTTTTTGTATCTTGTTGTGCTATATTGCCTGTTTCCTTATGATCCTTGCCAGTATTTCTTTTGATTGGTGGATGTATTCTGTAGCATCTTTCCACTGTATGGCCAAACATTCTACAGTGTTGGCAGTAATAAGGCTTCTGTTCAGGTACAATATTCTGCCAAAAACCACCATTATCTAAGCCAATCCAGATTTTTTTCACTTCAGGGAGGGTGATGTCTCTTTCCACTTGTATTCTGGCCAAAGCTGGCCTGGCTTTGTTGTAAGTGGGTGCATCTACTTTCAAAGGTGTGCCCAGAGCTCTCCCTATGTTAAACAGTGCATTTAGCTTGAAGAAAGGAAGTGGAAGCCCAGGGAATTTGTACCAAATAGGACTACTGGTGGTTCTTTACTTGGATCAAAATCAGGGGTCCATTTTACAATTTTCATGGTAGTTCCAGCAATGATTACAGATTGCTTAGCAAAAAGTCTGGCGTAGTCTTCCTCAGTTGTTAATTGGATGAGTAGGTGCCTTCCATCCAACAAACCTATCTTCCAATTACCAATAAATTTAAGTGATTCAAAGAAATTTCTAATCAGCTCCATTCTTGGGTGTCCCAACTGAAACTTCCCTACTAAGGTAAACTTCACATCTTCCTTTAGAGAGATTATTTCTGTGTTGGTAAAGAACACAGCAATTTCTTCTTCCTTGGATCCAAGTGGATGGATGCAAGGGCGGCTTCCTATTCCTGCAGCAGTGTCATGGAATTCCTGAGGAAAAACCAAGTGATCCAAGTCCTGTAAAACATCATTAGAGTTTCCAACAACCCCAGCATAACATAAGTTGCCTGGTTCCAAAGAGAGTCAGTGGCAGCATCAATAGGTGTGGTCATGTCTGTAGAGACCAGCAGCTATAGAGCAGCCAAGGAGAAAACCAATGGAACAGTAAAAACCAGCAGCAAATACACACAAAGATCCACCTCCACCTGGAGAAGAAGAAGAAGATAGAAAGAAATAAGCATCCACAAACAAACACATCAGAGCACCTCTTCAGCCAGCAGCCACCAAACATCATCCCTGCAGAAACCCTAATAGAGCACTTCCCTCCTCAGCCGCTAGCACCTCCATTTTATATATATATAATTCAGGATGGTGGCGGCTGGACCTAGCTATGCTCTACTAGGGTTTTGGCTGTGATGGAGCTGCTTGGAGGTGCTGTGGAGCTGGGTGAAGAATCTAGAGTTCTCTTCAAAAGGTCTCTGTGGGTTGTGGAGTTTGTTTGGGTTTTGCCCGGACAAACTTATTTTGAACCTTTATTACTATTCCATTGCTTTGCTGAAGGAGCTAGCTGTTCTCTGCTTCATCAGCTTGGAGTTTGTTACTGTTATATTGCCTTGCTAAAGTAGCTAGATCTTTTCTTGCTTCATCAGCTTGGGGTTTTGACTCTGGCCAGGACTTGTTTGTTTCATCTGTTAGCTGATTTTTCTGTTTTCCTACTTTTCTTGATCCTTGGGGTTCTGTTGCTGGTTCTTTTGGAGCAAGCTGCTTCTCTGGGTTTCATTTTTTGATTTGGTTCTCAGTTTTGCCCCAATGGGGGTGTTGTTGGTGGTTAATATTACCACCCCTATTGATTTGGAGACAAATTTGCAATAGACAAAAGCCACTTATGCTCGGGTTGTAGGAAATCCTTCTTCCCTTTGGTGGATCCTGATCTCCTAGTGTTTCCTCAGGAATTTCATATTTCATAACACTGCGTAGGGGTTCTGCCTCATGCATACATCCTATGGGATCTAAAGATGGGGAACCATCTGCTATTTTCTTTGATCAGGACATTGTTGAACTGAACTTGGATGTTCACTTCACACTAATTGGAAAATTTAGTCTGGGGCACCCAAAGATGGAACTTGTGAGTAAATATTTTGATTCTTTGAAAATCTCTGATTGGAAGCTAGGCCTGCTGGATGGCAGGCATCTCCTTATCTAGTTGACAAAGGAAGTGGACTATGCAAGAATCTTTACTAAATAATACATCATTATTGCCGGTACAGAAATGAAGATTTTAAAATGGACTCATGAGTATGACCCCTCACAGGAACCCTCCACTATGCCAATTTGGTTTAAGCTACCAAAATTGTCATTACATCTATTTAAACATAATGCATTATTTAATATTGGATGTACCTTGGGTACACCTTTGAAGGTGGATGTTGCCACATATAATAAAGTCGGGCCATCCAATGCAAGGATTCTGGTGGAGAGGGTTGTCTCCCAACCTAAAGTAAAGAGGAAATGAATAGGAGACTCAATGAAGGGGTTTTGGCAAGAAGTAGTCATGGAGAAGAGACCCCGTTATTGCCAACATTGCAAAATGTTTCGTCACACTAGGGAGAAATGCTACAGGCTAAATCCTTCTAATATAAGGCTTATAAACAACCCTCAGCATGAGTTGAATGATGCAAACTTTAATCACCTGAGTGATAGCAATAAAGAAGTCCACCAGAAGATTTCCACTGTGGAAGGGATAGAATAGACAATCAGTGTAATAGCTGTTCAAAATATTGTGAAGGAAAAGCCTTTTGTGACCCCTTCAGCTGAAGAGAGGGTGACAGTTGGTGAGGATATGGAGGCAGGTAAAACTAGAAGTGGCCATCTCCCTTTGCAAGTCCCCTTGGAGGACTTAATTCAGTCTCCTAAGAATAAAAAGAATCCTGTGGATGAATTAGATGTGGTTTCCCCTACTGAAGCCTTGGTTGAAGAAATGAACCAAGAATTGAAATCAGATTGGTAGTTTCAAAAAACTAGAAAGAAAAGGAATTCCAAACCAGAAGAACTGAAACAGGAGAAGGAAAAAGAGTTTCAAATAATTGAAGATTCAAGCAACCAAAGAAAAGGAGCTTTCAACAAACCAAGGGGAAGGACTAGATCCAAATCCCAACCCTACATCCATCCCCCCTCCCCATGATTAATTTGTTGGGTTGGAACAAAAGGGGGATTGCTGACCCTTATCTTTAAAAAGACTCAAATAGCTAAACAAAAAACATAAATTTTGGTGCATAGCCATTTTGGAACCTATGGTTCACCTAAACACTTTGAAAAATTGCTAAATTTTGTCCTAGCTTCAATTTGTTTACTCATATCAACAATAAAATCTGGGTTTTCTGCAGGAAAGAAATGAAGTGTTCCATTTTGCTAAACCACACTCAAGTCTTGCATATGAACATTAGCACTGATGATATGGAGGGATTTGCTTCCTTTGTTTATGCAGGAAGCTCCAAAATTACAAGAACTTAACTATGGGAGACCCTTCAGAACATCCAAGGTTCTATTGGTAAAGCATGGATTGTGGGAGGAGATTTCAATTGCTTTTCCTCTCCTGCTAAAAGGAAGGGGGGTAAAACTCCTAGTCCTGTCACTATATTCACATTCAATGATAATATTCAAAAAACTGGAGTATTTGATTTTGGTTTTAGTGGTCCTGCTTTCACTTGGAGGAGGAAGGATATGTGGGAAAGACAGGATAGAGTATTTGCTAATGACAACTTGATTCAAAATTTCTTGCAGGCTTCTATCACACATCTAAGCCTAGCTAGATCAGACCATAGGACTTTGTTGATCTCTATTGGCCCAAAAGGTACTTGTTAGAAGAGTGATTTTAGGTAATTGAATGTTTGGTCTCAACATAAGAACTTCTTGCAGATTGTCAAAGATAATTGGAAGATTGATGATATGGAAGATTGATACTCACCCTGACCCCTTCATCAATTTGTGGCAAAAGCAAAGGAAGGTGGGCAAAGCTCTCAAACAGTGGAGTTGGCATACCTTTGGGGATCTTCTAAAGGTGGTGGAAAAGGCTGAAAAGGAGCTTCTTGAACTTGAGGAGGGGCACAACAAAGGGAAGACTGATGAAGCTACTCTATTAGAGGCTAATGAGAGACTTTTAACTGCTGTGAACTAGCAAGAACAATTCCTTAAACAAAAGGCTGCTAAAACTAAATTTACTGAAGGGGATAGAAATACTATAGGAACTTTTATAGGATTTGGAGAAACCTTGCAGAGGGGGTAATGCAATTTACAAGCTAGACTTGAAGAAGGCTTAAGATATGGTGAACTAGGATTTCATTATGGAATGCTTGGAGGCTAGGGGTTTTTCTAGGGAGTTCTGACTGATCATTTAAAGATGGCTGGAGGCTAATGCTAATTTTGTATTCATCAATGGGAAAGCTTTTGGTTTCTTTAAAGCTACTAAAGGGCTTAAACAAGGGGACCCTCTTTCCCCTACTATTTTCATTCTGGTTATGCATTACCTATCCAGACTCATTGATTGTCAGGAAAAAAGAAAAAGCTTTAATGCTTACCATAATAGAGATAAGATGGACATTAGTCATCTTATCTATGCCGATGATATTCTTATTTTTACTAGGGCCACTAAGTTAGCTACCAAGTACCTTCATGATTGTTTGCAAAAATTCCAACATGTGTCAAGGTTGAAAGTCAATAAGGACAAATGTCAAATCCTGGTTAGCAGGAGAGTCCCATTACCAGTCAGGCAGTGGATGTTAGATTTCACTGGGTTCTCAATCATGAGCACTCCCTTCAAATATTTGGGCACTCAACTGGTTAGAGGAAGAACCAAACTGACTCAATTTGATGAGGTTATTGACAAGATTAATTCCACTCTCCAGGGGTGGTCCAACTCTTACCTGTCAAATGGTGGAAGGATCACCCTACTTAAGAGCATTCTAACCTCTATCCCTCTTTATGTTCTTCAAGTGGAAACAATGAAAAGAAGCACCACCTTGATGCTGGAAAGAACCTTCAATAGGTTCCTTTGGGTTGGGAACAGGAAACAAATGACCTGGGCAAGTTGGCAAAGAGTGGCTAAACCATATGAAGCTAGTGGTTTGGGATTTAAAGGATTACACCATATGCAACAAATCAGCATGTGTAAACTTTGGATTAATTTCAGACAAAATGTAAGCTTATGGGCTAAGTTCATGCAGGCCAAATACTGCAAATTTGGTCATCCTTGGGAAGTAACTAAGAATCTATGGGACTCCAGGACATGGATCCTGATGCTTAAGGTTAGGGAAGACATTGAAAAAATTCTCATTTGGGAGTTGGGCCATGGAGAAATAACCTTTTTGAAGGATAAATGGTGCCCTATAGAACATTTGAAGCCTCTGCAAGAAGGAAAGGAGGAGGAGTTACAGGTTAAAGACCGTTGGAATGGTAATGATTGGTCTGAGGACACTTTGAAAAACTTTCTGAAGGAACCATCTGCTAGAATCATTTCAACAATCCAATTTGATAAATAAAAAAGATCAACTTCATCTCATTTCTCATTAACAGGACCAGGTCAAGCCTTTCAAAGGATATTCAGAACAACTTATTCAGATGGGACCAATGCCAATGAAATATTTTGTCTTGCCAGAAATATTTAACTCCTTCTATGATGTTCTTTTCATGGAGAGACCTAAATGAATTAATTCCAATAGATGATATTCTAAAACTGAAAGGTTTGAAAGGCCCATCAATATGTCATCTCTGCAACCTTGATCAGGAAACCAGTGACCATTCGTTTTTCAGGTGCAGATTTGCTAGGGAGGTTTGGAATAGTTTGACCTCTAACATGAATCTCAATCTGATCAAGATTGGATGAGGTAACATAAAAGACTATCTAAAGGACTAGCAGGAGATAAACCTTATGCCTTTTCCCTTCATTGTTGCATGGTTCTTTTGGAATGCCAGAAACAAGGTGAAGCATGAGGACAGTGGGACAAATACTGCTTCTGTGGTGTCTAACTGCCTGACATATTTAAACAAGTTGATAAGTTGGAAGAAATTCTCTAATATATTGAAGGTCCTACCTAATTTTAATTTGTAACAGATGAAGGTCATCAAGGTAAGATGGGAGAAGCCTCCTCACCCTCCTCACCCCTTCACCCCTACATTAAAATCAACACTGATGGAAGCTTCACCAACAAGAAAGCTGGAATTGGGGGATCTTTAGAGACCACACATGACATACTTTGCTTTATTTCAAGGCCCCCTATATTGCTGAGAATGCACTGGATACTGAAGCTGCTGCACTTTACTGGTCTCTAAAATTTGCCAGGGGAAACAAGTGGAAGTAGATTACAGCTGAAGTGGACTAAGTGGACTCTTCCCTCCGCTGTTGACTGAAAACTCTTCATCCCCTTGGCACATAAACCAGTGGATTCATATAATAAAGAACCTCAGTCTTAAGATTAAGATTCAATTCTCCTTTGTTTATAGGGAAGCTAATAGGCTAGCTAACTTTCTGGCTTTGGAGGGTGCTAACTCAAATCATGCTGAGGTCTCCACCTCCCCTTCCCTCCCCCTCCATCTGTTACTTAAGGGGGACAAACTTCAAATACCTTATCTAAGATTGTAGAACTGAATGTTGGGCTCCAAATCAGAAGTTCATTGGGTTTTTGTTGGATAACTACAGTTGCTGTGCACCTCATTCACAATCTTTATTTAGTTAGCTTGGGGGTTTACACATGTAATTTTGGTATACTTGGATTTTACTTTGTTGGAGAGGGTTCCTCAAAAGGTTGCTCCTTTGGTTTTTGCTTTTTCTTTTTGGAGGAACATGGATTATCTCCTTGATTTTTATTCTCATGTTTTTTTGTGCATGTAGGGAGCCTACAGATGCTTCTTTCCCATATATATATATATATATATTAATAAAAGTAGACTAGGCTCCTATTTAATTAATAAAAAGATACAAAAAGGAAGGCAAGAAAGGCACTTCCTAAAAGTTAAAGTGGCAAAACTCTAAGGAAAGGTAGATCAACAAGATCTCCTTTCAACAGTAATTCTAAATGGGGAGTGGTACAAGTATCAATGATGGGGTTCTGAGTATGGAGGCCATCCTTAGTATGCCAATTGGCAGGTCTGTTACACTCCCTAAAATTATGAGAAAGGGGCAGCTTTATCTTCAAGCTCAAGGTTTGTATACCAGTGATACACTGAATTAGATACCAAGAAGCAGATATCCTTCCTTCAAGGATGTTAAGAAGATCCTGGAGTCAGTTTCCACCATTAAAAGATTCTAACTGCACTTTATGGCCAAGAAAATAGCCCAATAAATAGCTTGGGCTTCAGCTTCCAGAGGGTCTTCAACCATCGCAGGAGACTAAAAATATAGTAGGCATTCACCTCTAGTGTTTCTGAAAACCCCTCCAAAGCCAGCATTAGGACAAATGAAGCTACCATCAGTATTGACTTTGACCCAACCCATAGGAGGACAATTCCAGTGAACAAGGATTGTTTGAAATTTCCTTGAACCAATGAGGGAGGAAGTGCATAGGATTTCAGGAAGTTTCCTATGACAGTGCAGTTTCTGTAAATAGCTGTAACAATGAGTGGCAATGGCATTGGCATCCCAATGGACATCATCAAATTTTAGCTTATTTCTTGCCATCCAAAAAAACCAAGCCATGATACATAGGATGGGAGGAAGGTGTTGGTCCTGCCAGTCTTTCCAGCTTAAATAAAACACATCCCAAGACAGCTGGATGGTATTTAGTTTTATTTTGGGTAACAAAATGTTCCAAACCTATTCAACTTGATAGCATTTAAAGAATAAGTGGGGCAGGGATTCCTCCTCACATTTACACAGGCAGCATCTTGAAGGGCCTCTCAAACCTTTTAACTTTAAAATATCATCAGTAGGAATGAAGCAATAGAAGAGCTTCCAAGATAAAAAGGCCATGGAAGGAGAAAGAAACTTGTTCCACACACATTTAGTCCAAGCGGTCTCCTGTTGAGGAAAGCAGAAATTAGCAATGGAAGCTGAAAATATCTGGGAAACCTTCTTCTTCAAAATATGTTTGTCCTTCATGGATCTGTTAATGGGTTTTTTCAATATAGTGTTAAGTAATATGTTATCAAGGATATTCTGAAGAGCTTGCTGGTTCCATTCATTAGCCGACCAAAGGTCAGCCACCTGTGTTGTGGAGTTGAATTGAGAACCAGTTGGAGGAGGGATTAAGCCTTCTCCAGTCCAGTTATCAAGCCACACATTGAGTCTGCCTTCCCCAACATCCCAAATGAAGAGTTGTTCAGCCTTTGTTCTCATCTTCAACATATTCTTCGAAGTTCTAGAATCCCCCAATCTGTTGGTCACAAGAGAAAGATGCTAATCTTTGCAGTATTTTCCTTTTAGAAATTTTTCCCAAATTGAAGTCTGTGCTCTAAACATAACCCAAAGTTTCCAAAAATTAATTTGGGAAATCTGCTTGAAACTTTTAAACCCCAGGCCTCCAGCTCTAGCACTACCACAAATTCTTTGCCATCTCACCCAATGCACTTTCTTTCTCTAGCCTACCCACAGAAATCTATTGAAAGTTTTTTCAAGTGAGGTTTGGATGGATTTCTTCATAACAAAAACCTGAGATAAATAAGATGGGAGAGCTGCCAAGATGCTTTTAAGGAGAGTAATTCTTCCCCCAAAGAAAAATATTGGACCAGATTGGACCAGCTGTTGAGTTTATCTTGGACTTTAAGAAGAATATCATTAAACTGGACTTACCTAGTCCTCCCTTTAATCAATAAGGTGCCCAAGTATTTCAGAGGTAGAGAACTAGAGAAAAAGCCAGTGAAATCTGAAATCCAATATTTGATTTCAGGCTTCACCCTTTTACTGAAGACAACCTGGCATTTTTGTTTATGAAACTTCATCCTAGAGCAACCTTGAAAGTTTTCCAAACATTGAAAAAACAATTTGACTGTGGGTTTAGTTGCTTTTGCAAATATAATAACATCATCACCAAAGGCTAAGTGGTTAACTGCAATGTTAGATCTGTGGATATATAAAGAGTGAGGAGCTTTGGCCATAAGTTGATTCAACAGTTTAGATAAGTAATCAAATGCAAGGAAGAAGATAGTAGGGGATAAGGGGTCACCTTGCTTAATGCCTCTAGTAGCCTTGAAGAAACCATGAGACTTCCCAATAATGAAAATAGATTGATGATTATTTGTCAGCCACCTTAGGATCAAGGAAATAAAGGATTGAGAGAACCTCAAATAGACAGCACCGCCACAATGAAGTCCCAGTTAATGGTATCATAGGCCTTTTGGATATCAAGTTTTAAAATAAGATTCCGTCCTCTACACTGTTTGTCCAAGTCCAGGACTAGTTCTTGATCCAAGAGAACATTTTCCATTATGCTTCTTCCTTGCACAAAGGCTGATTGATTTTCACTGATAAGATGAGGTAAATGAGGCTGCAGTCTGTTGGAAATGATTTTGCTAATAATTTTGGACAAAAAATTTGTGAGATTAATTGGCCTGAACTGATCCCAAGAGAGCTTAGAATTGTTTTTGGGGATTAATGTAATGGTAGAGCAGTTAAAATAGTTAGGCAAATGCATCCCTTTGAAGAAGCTTTGTACTACCTCTGTGACATCCCCCTTGATGTTCTTCCAAGCTTTTTAGTAGAAATCAGCTGAGAATCCATCTGGGCCTGAATCCATCTGGGCCTCTGGGCCTGCAACTTTGGAGCTGTCAATTGAGTTCAGAGCTGACCAAATTTCCAATTCCCCAGGGATAGAATCCAATTTTAGATTTCTAGTATATCCCTGATCAAATAGATCTTGTTGGATTCGCATTCTGGTGAATGGAGGTTGAGTGAATAAAGTTTGAAAATACTGGATGACACTTGTTACAATTAGTTCTTTAGAATGTATCCAATGCCCTAATGGATCTTTAATCTTGTGATTGGTATTGCATCTCCTCCTATAGTTGATACAAGCATGAAAGTACTTAGTATTTCTGTCCCTTGCACAGAATCTGGTTTTTGCAGCCTTTTGAGCATAGAATTCCTCCTGCATACAAATAACATTCATCAGCTTTTCATTAGCCAGCAGTAAATTTAATTCAATATCTGGATTTTTCTCAAACTTAGCCTCCATTTCAAGCACTTCCTTATTAGCCTCTTTAACTCTCATGTAAACATCTCCCACCACATTCTAGTTCCATTTAGATAAGTGCTTGCCAAATCTTAGCCAATCTTTTTTTGCAACAACCAAAGTTTGATCAGGGGGTTAGAATGATGGCAATATCTCTACCCCAAGGATATTTGATTAAGAAAATCAGTAGTATGAGAGGACCACACCACATGTTGAGATATCTAAAGCTGGCTTTGTGCTTGACAGGAGATGCAGAAATAGTGATGAGTAAAGGCCTATGGTCAGAGCCTGTCATACTGAGATGTTGGACATAGGTGTGTAAAAATTCATTCAGCCATCGAGACTTAACTAGGATTCTATCTAATCTTTCCCATAATGGTCCTCTTCTCCAAGTAAACTTGGGTCCAGTGAAACCAAGATCAAATAAGCCAGCCAAGCTAACGCTGTCATTAAAGATAAACGCTGTCATTAAAGATATTCATAGAATTAGAATTAGGAGGATTGCCTCCTAATTTTTTAGAAGGGGCAGAAATGGAGTTGAAATCTCCCCCGCCCACCAGCTATAGTGAATTACTTGAATTGCTGATATTCTGAATACCCTCTCACAGCTCTAAGAGAGCTTCCAGCATAGACAAAGGTAGCTAGGCCATCCAAACCCCCAAAGTTAAGTTTAATATGAAGGAATGGTGGATGATCCCACAAGACTTGACACATTACTTCTTTTCTATGTAGTAACCAAATCTTATTGTTCAAATTAGCAAAATAAGAAAAGCCAGAGAATTTTCTGAGGATATTTTGACACCATAGGTTCTAAAACAGCAATAAACCAGAATTTATACATCCTATTCAAAGCACTGAGTCTGTTAAGGGATTTAGGATGTGTCAATCCCCTAACATTCCAACACAAAAGGTTCATCATCCAAAGGAGATGGATTTACCCCTCCTTCTAGAGCTGGCCATGGCCTCCTTGGTTTCCAAAAGAATATTTCTGTCTCTGAGTAAATAAGTTCCTCCCTTCACATTGTTTAACTCCTGGTTGGCCTTTTTCTTTTTTCTTATTTTTTGGGTTTGCCAATCATCAGCCAATGCAGTCTGTAGTACCTCAACTAAAGTGGAGTCCACTGGAACATCCTTTTGAACCATCACCAACTTCCAACTGAGAGTTATGGGGCTCTGGATCAGAGGTTGTAAAGGCAGCATCTTAACAGTTTGTGATCTGTATTGCAGATGGTTCAAGGTGACTTATTGAAGGGCCAACAGCCTCCTTGGGTAAATTTTCAGCCACAACAAACAAATAATGGTCAGGACAAGCCATGGTTATATGATTGTCTACTATTTCAGTCTTAATGGCCACAACAGCATTGGTGGCCAAAATAGTTTCATCAGGAACACAGGCATTCCTCTCAGAAATGGTTTCACTAGGACTTTTAGATGATATAGCCCTTTCCTTCTCAGACATAGCAACATCTTTTGAGGCCCCATGGTTAGGGGTCCTTAGGTGAGGATGTAGTTTGAAACACTTATTGTCAGTGTGCCCAAACACGCAACATTGGAAACAGTAGTAGGGCTTATGTTCAGCAATGATTCTCTGCCAATACCCATTATCTTCAGTTCCCAACCATATTTCATCAACAGTTGGGAGAGAAAGGTCCCTTTCTACTAAGATTCTAGCCACTGATGGTCTTGATAAATTAAAAGTTGGAACATCCAATTTAAGAGGTTTACCCAAGGCTTGTCCAATGTTAAACAAAACTTTATGGTTGAAAAAATGGAACTTTAGCCCAAGGAGCTTGAACCAAATAAGAACAATAGGGAGTTCCTTACCTGGTGTCGGCACTATTTTTTGGTGTGCGGTTTGTCCGTAAGAAGTTGTCGGTCATCGGAATTGAAATCCCGTTGCCCGCTTCGGAAGGACGTTTTTTAAAAAAAATTAGTTTTGAAAAAGATGAAGTTAAACTGACACCATAATTTTCATAGTTTAGATGAAAGAGCACTTTATCTCAAATCATGTATCTATCCCGAAGGATGAACACAAGAATTGAGAGTGAGGCTCGATCAAATAAACTAAAGAAAGTTATGA
>NW_018250674.1:0-1291 GCF_001263595.1 Phalaenopsis equestris | reverse complement strand
TGAGGGGGCTTTAGCTTCTTTCGCTCTTACGAAGGTGTAGAGCCAATTAATTTGGGGTTTTGTACTGTGTAGGTTGAGATTGGATTCTATTAATAAACCTGTCTTCATTACCAATATTATTAATAAACCTAACATGAAGCCTTGTATTACAGGAAAAGACAAAGATATTGGTTCAAGTCAAGATACATTTCATCCATCTAACCCAAATATTTTAGCAATGCCGGATCGATATAGTCAGGTACATAACTTAAAATTCAAAACACATTGTAATTTGTGAACTAATTTTGATTATACATATTTACTTACATTCATTTTTTTATTACCCAAAACCAGCAGGGAATTGCATGCATCACTGCCCAAAGACACATATACGAGGTTTTTGATGGACCTAAATGATATGTGAAATACCAAGAAACTGCAACAAATGAACGTGATTTGATATTAATGTAGTGATGCAGTGTTACGTGAAATACTAGGAAACCTCAATATTACGATAATATTCATGCAGATACGAGTGGTATAAGCTAGTTGTGATTATATATTTTGCGAGGTTTTTTAGACTGTGTTGAATTACTTGCATTGAATATTACCAAAATATTATCATAATACAATTAGGATATAACAGCGCTCGATAAGGAATATATCCTGGTTTGATTGGATTATTCCTTTACTATATTCTTCACTCTGCGGTCGTATCTTGGTTGTTCTGAGGATATATTTATAATATTAAGCTACTTTTATATATTTCAACATAAAATGTGTTAAATAAAAAGCAATAAAACCATATAATTATTATAATATTCACTAAATAGTTTGTAATAAGCTATGATTGATTAAAATATTTACAAGTTTTTTATAGCCAACATTGACTAACCTACGTTGAATATTACTTAAATATTATCATAATACAACCAGGATATAACAACGCTCGATAAGAAATATATTGGAATATTCCTTTACTGTATTCTCCACTCTGCGGTTGTATCTTGGTTGTTCTGAGGATATATTTATAATATTAAGTTGTTTTTATATACTTCATCATAAAATGTGTTAAGTAAAAAGCAATAAAACCATATAATTATTATAATATTCACTAAATAAGCCTGGAATAAGCTAGGATTGATTAAAATATTTTACGAGTTTTTTATAGCCAGCGTTGAATAACCTACGTTGAATATTACCAAAATATTACCATAACACAACAAGGATATAACAACACTCGATAAGGAATATATCCTGGTTTGATTGGAATCTTTCTGTTGACCTCACTTTTGGTTGAGGTATAGTCTTT
>NW_018250673.1:0-3691 GCF_001263595.1 Phalaenopsis equestris | reverse complement strand
GAAGTAGAGCAAGCAAAAGAAACAGTAGAGACAAACCCAAGTGACTAGACAAACAAAACAGCAACAGTAGGGTTAAGCAATGGAATAGTAATTATTTGAAAAAAAACGAAGCCCGGGAAGAGGTAAAGAGCTAGAGAAAAGCAAAACTTAAAGAAACCAGTGATGAGAGGAGAGAAAACTAGTTGAACTTGAGAAGACAACATAGATTAGGCCATCAGCAACAGCAACTAGATCCATTCTGTCGAAACCCTAGCAGAGCACCAGAGAAACCAGCAGCCACTCATGATGATATAATATATATATATATATATATAATGTATATAATGTAATTTTAATTTTGTGAAAATGGTATCCTTTATTTTTGAAAAATGATGAGACCAAGTAGACCTCATATATTTAATAGTTTAAATAGCTAAACACAATACCATAAATGATATATCATCTCGGAGGATGAACGTATCACTTATTATTAGGCTTAACTATCTAAACCTAAAAGTTTATGACTCTATTTTGGTCTGCATATTTTGGTCTGTTTTGGTCTGCAAAATTTATAGCCAACAAATTCCCCTATCTAATACACAGATTAGATAGAGTTTAGATTAATTCGGTTTCTTAAATTCCCTATTAGAGCAAGACCTTATAGTTAATTACATCTTAGGCAACCAAAGTCACCTAAGAAAACTCTCGATAATGATCAGAGGTTTCGTCTTCAAGAATTCAACGTTCAAGTTCCCACAATTTTTCATAGGAAAAGTTAAATGGAATAGGTTCAAATAGGAACAGTTGTTTCTGGAATCCAAAGGAACGAAAGGTAAGGGAGGTCGAAGATACTGAAGAATATTCAGTGACATCTCAAACTAACCTATGATTTGGCTTTACGTCTTTGAAAGGGAGATTATGTGATATTTCAGTCCTGTAAATTATTTACATATTCGGGATTTATATTTGTATATCACATGCAAATAACCTGAGAAAATGTGAGGATTTATGTCGTACCAAACAACGACCTCGGAAGCCTAAAAAGTTTAGGACTTATATCGTACGATATAAAAATCGTAGAAAGTCCTAAGAGATAATGTGAGAATTTACATTGCGCCAGATGAACGACCTCAGCGTCCTTATGCCATCATTCGTCGTAGTCCCGATTGCTGCCTGGAAATGAATCACCAATCAACAATGTCATCGTCTTATCCCGAGAAGAAGGGAGAAATAAGAGAGAAAACTATGCCTCGGAAGGCCTATCCTAGGAGACTGTATAAACATACTAAAAGAACTTATATTTAAAAGTTTGAATGTAGGTGAATGTATATAGTGCAATATAATATAAGAAAGAAACAACTATGTAGTGACGTACTGTAATAGGAAAAGACTGGAGGAAAATTATGGAAATGAAGCAATGTAAAGAAAGGAAAGACTATGTAATAATAAAAAAAAGTGCAGTAAAGGAATAAAACTAAAATAACTAGGTGTACCTAATTAAGTCTGGCGATGCTCCAAAACATATTACAATTGTATAATATAAAGGGGTTAGAAAAATATTTGTAAATGATAAAAGTAAGGTTAAATGATAAGCATATGAAATTTTAAAGTGGAATATTAGCTTTTAATTTGGGTTTAGGCTCAGACTAGACCTCTTTTTCTCTTTTATCTCGATCCCACAGGCAACTGATATATCGAAGTCAACCTATCAACATCAACTAGAGGCCACCAACGAATCACCCCTATAATCAGGCAGCCCTAGACGCTATAGTTTAAAGGATGTGTGCACGGAGTAGTATATGAACTTATATAAGTGTAGTGCATCTATACTTGATATGGTAATATCTGAACTCATTGAAGTATAATACACTTATATGTGATATGTAATACTTGTCGTGCAGGGTGTAGTGTGTGGATATAGAGTCTGTAGTATAAAATGTAATATGGCGATACCTAGATCCATCAACTAAAGATGTGTAGTGTATATGTATGTGATGTGTAAGATGTACTATGTGATATATATGGAGTGATATTAAATGCATGCATGTATTAGTTAGGGTATGATGTCTACAGTGTAATATCGTATCTGTTCTTTCGTGATTGTAGTATGTGTGCGGTGTTTGTAGTATTTGTTCTTTTGTAAGTGTAGTATCTGTGAGGTGTTTGTAGTATCTATTCTTTTGTGGCTACCGATTCTCAAACCTTTTGAAAAGGGTTAGAGTTGTCAACGATCTAGGGGTGAAAGGGCATCACACTAATTGAATATTGATTTTTATATTTTCAGCTATAAGAAAAGCTGATCAATGGTTATTTGCATCATTGCCTGTTGCCCCTCATCTCAAACTAATTGGCCACCTTAATATTTCATATGCTCATCCAACAAAATTTTACATGTTTCCTATCATAAAATGGGAGATATAAAAATGACGTCCATCTTCCACTCCTAGGCTTGAATTTTAAGCGTACATGTAATCATTACATGCTTTACCAACTTCTCAAAGAGAAACCTACTCTTATTTTCATATCGTCAATTTCAAACATATGAAATTATGCAACTATAAGGTCAATTCCAGCAAGAGATTAAGATTCAAACCATCACATGATATACTCCACAAGTAAAGAGAGAACAAAAGGGTAAAAGTGAATTCAACCTGTGGTAAAAGAAAAAAAAAACTAAATCATCACCAAATAAAACCAAGCCCAATAAATGGTTTAAGTCTAAGCCACCACCCAACAAAACCAAGCCACAACCGAGCTGACAAGAAATAGAACCGAGCCCAGCAAAGTCAATCCACAAAAAGGTCAAAACCGAGCCGACAACAAATAGAATTGGGCTCGACAAAGAACAAAACCCTAGCCACAATTGCATAAAATCTAACTCTGTATAGGGAACAAACCAGATTGTCGAAAGGCAAAACCGAGTATAGTATAAAGGGCCATGTTTAAACCATCACAAAACCAAAATCGAACTTCATAAAAGGTACCGATTAAGCCATCAAAATAAAAGTTTAAATTCAAGTTAGGAGGCTAAATCGAACCATCACAAGAACCAGCCCGAGCTCTAAAGCTAATTTTCCAAACCCAAAAGATGTTACCAATATATATATATACTTTCGAGTAAGACAACCAAGGAAGCAAAGTTGTAGATCCCAAATTGCTATTCCGGGCCAAAACAAATTCCAAAAATGCATTTGAACAGGGGCAACATAGAAACCAACTCCAAATAGATGTTTAAAGTCAAAAATATAATCTCCATTACATGCATTCGAATAGGGATAACAAGAAGAGCAAAACTAAGGCATTATAGCAGCTGCCCAAAGCATCTAAAATTCTCCAAAGTATACTTGAATAAAAGAGCAGCAAAATTGAGCCCCAAACTATTGTTCAAAATCAAAAGAACAGTCCTCTTTTATGTATTCGAGTAGAGGCAGCAATGAGAACGAAAACCATAGCCCCAAGCTAATATTCTAAACAAAAAAAATCTTCATACATATATTCAAATAGAGGCAACAAGAAGGACAAAACCGAACCTCAAACAATTGATCAAGGCTATAAAACAGATCTCCAATATCTTTATTCAAATGGGGGCAACAGGGCAGCACAATAACAACCCCCAAATATCAAAACAAACCAAAGGAAACCGTGAGGCTAAAAAATAGAAGCCCACCTTATCAAATGTCAAAAATCTCCTTCGAACAAGAGACAATCGAGC
>NW_018250672.1:0-392 GCF_001263595.1 Phalaenopsis equestris | reverse complement strand
GTCGTTATATCTGTATATTTTGTAGAATAGATCGTCCACAAGTCGATCACATTGTCAAGCTAGGACCGTCGGCAGCCTAAGAAGGCAAAGGGTCTCGCTAGTTTAGTGTCAGTGAATAATATATGCATCCTACAACTGCACCAAATTCCTGAATTGAGTCTCGATGTCGTAGGATGTGATATTATTATGCTCTATGAGCAGATGCTAGTCATCATCGCCGTTAAACCCCGAACCGTCCAACTTTCAGCCTTGCTTGATGATTCATATATAACCACGACTATATATGTGTGTTTATGTCTAACATAAGCACCCAAATTAAATCAAGAAGCAAAAAAAAAAAAATGGGGTGTGAAAGAGGAGGGACCAATCCATCTGAAAGAGCAAAGAAAAGA
>NW_018250671.1:9211-10970 GCF_001263595.1 Phalaenopsis equestris | reverse complement strand
GTAAATGTTGTCTTTTCTTGACCCTCAGGAGCAATGAGATTTTGATGGTAACCGGTATATCCATCTAAAAAACAAAAATATTTGAGCCCATTAAGTCTATCTACTATTTGATCTAAAAAAGATAAAGGGAAGTGATCTTTCCTGGTGGAAGTGTTTAATTTTCTATAATCAATGCAAATACGCCACCCAGTAACTTGTCTGATAGGTATTAATTCATTATTTTTTTTTTGTTTCAACGGTCACTCCTCCTTTCTTACGAACACAATGAATTGGACTTACCCACGCACCATCTGAAATAGGATATATAATTCCAGTGTCTAACCATTTCAAAGTTTCCTTTTTAACTACTTCTTTCATCATTGGATTTAATCTCCTTTGTGGATCAACTCTTGGTTTCTATTGTTCATCTAATATAATTCTGTGCATACAGATCGAAGGACTGATTCCCTTAATATCAGCTAAGGTCCAACCAAAAGCTTTCTTATATCTTTTCAATGTATTTAACAGTCTTTGCTCTTGCAAATCATTTAATTCTGAAGATATAATTACAGGTAATGTAGATGAGTCTCCCAGAAACACATACTTCAAGTGGCTATGCAATATTTTCAACTCAAGTTCAGGTGGTTTATAGATTCTTATCAGCATTTTCTGTAATATCCAACATCTTAAATCTTTCCTGAACATAATCTAATTCTTCATTTTCGAATTCGTCCAAAATAACTTCATTACTCTCTTCATATAGTTCTTTCTCTTCAAAATGTTCTTTATAATGTTCATTCAATAGATGTTCACTAATTTTCATGCAAAAAAAATCATTATCTCTTTCAGCAGTAGGGTATTTCATAGATTTCGTAATGTTAAAAGTCACTTTTTGATCATTAACTCTCATAGTTAATTCTCCTTTTTGAATATCTATCATAGCTTTTCCAGTAGCTAAAAATCGTCTACCTAAAATGATAGGTATTTCTTCATCTTCCTCCATATCTAAAACAATGAAATCCACAGGAAAGATAAATTTATCAACTTTTACTAACACATCTTCTATAACTCTCTTAGGATATGTAACTGAATGATCTGCTAACTGAAGAGTTATAGAAGTAGGTGAGACTTCTCCTAATCCTAATATTTTTAAAATTGATAGAATCATAAGATTAATGCTGGCTCCCAAATCACATAAGGCTCTTCTACAAAATTTTTCACTGATAGCACACGGTATAGTGAAACTGCCAGGATCTTTTAATTTTTCAGGAAACTTTTTCTGAATAACTGCACTACGCTCTTTACTAAGTGCAACAGTTTCATTATCAGTGAACTTTCTTTTCTTGTTCTGAATATCTTTCATAAATTTCACATAATTGGACATTTGCTCTAAAGCTTCTAAGAAGGGAATATTTACCGTTAATTTCTTAAGAATTTCTAAAAATTTGGAAAATTGTTTATACTATTTGTTTTGCTTCAATCTTTGAGGAAACAGTGGTGGAGGTTTCTCCACAGTAATTTTCATTGGTGTAAATGGCTACTCTAAATCTGGGTACTCATGATCCTTTTGTTTTTCGGTATCCACTTTCTCTTTTTAGTTTCTATTTCTTTTTGCACTCTTGTCTCCAATCCTTTTCCACTTTGTAATTGAATTGCTTTGATTTGTTCTTTTCCTTGATCTCTAGGATTCAGTTTCACAGTGCTCGGAAAAGTTCCTAATGTTCGGTTACTAAGCGCAGTAGCGATATGCCCTAATTGGTTTTCAATATTCTTAATAGCA
>NW_018250671.1:7874-8152 GCF_001263595.1 Phalaenopsis equestris | reverse complement strand
GTAGGGGACTAGGTTGGTGTTCATTTTCTATTCCTTAATTGTTCATGTTGTTTTCCATTGTATCAGAATTTCTAGGTTCTCTTCTCAATCTTCTAATTTTTTTAACAGTGCGTTCTAATTCTGAATCGTAGGGTATAAGATTTTCAGGTCCAAATTTAAATATACAATTTGAAATCAGTACACAGTAAAAAGTTAACTAAATATGAAAATAAGTTAAAATTCAAGTAAAAATTTTCTAATAATCCTAATTTGTCCGTTACTCTAGTTATGATTTCTGT
>NW_018250671.1:2640-7112 GCF_001263595.1 Phalaenopsis equestris | reverse complement strand
TTGGATGTAATCTTCACTTTAGTTGTAAAACTCAACATATTTTAACAAATCAATTGGCCAGATTGAAGATAAATTAAGATCGAAGTGAAAAGATCATCACAATTTCTTAAACATTTTCCTGGCTTCACCAATTCAAATCACCATTTCAAAAATCTCAAGACAAGGAGAAAGACAGAGAAAACTACTCAGATCTCATGGGGAAAACATAACTAAACTCGGAATTCATATATAAAAGCAAAGTCATACAAACTACAACAATAAATAAACTTATCTTTAATTTCTCCCCAGGAAAACTCCTCGAAGTTCATCCCTTTACAACACACAGAATTCCTCTTTGAAGCAAGAAGTAGGAAGAAATCTCTCACTTTCCCTCCACTCTTACAATCTCTAAAGGAATTCCTCACAATTTTTACACTCTAGCAAATACTAATAGAACCTTTCTAACCTTCAGGAACTCTAGAATCTTCTCAATTTTCAGCAAAAATTTTCTTTTAAAGTTGTGGATGAGCTTTTCCATAAGTTTCCTAAGCATCTCTTCAAAATTTGTCCTTATCGAAAGCCTGATTGGTCATAACCATCGAGCTCGCCGTCGGTGGCCTTGAGGGCACCATCGGCAGGCCTTCTAAGTGAATTAATTCTGGAGTCTCGGGACAATCTTGTCGTCGGCGCCGTTGGGCTCGTCGTCGGCACCCTAGTTCAAATCTTCACATTTTGGTCTTTTCTCCAAATTTGCTCTTTTTTGCATCTTTTTTCTCCAATGACCCTAATTCATCATTCCTGTAACAATTCATCAGAAATACCTTTATTTCAAGTGCAATATCATCAAAAACAGCATAAAATAGGTATGAAAATCTCAATATATTTTTCTTTGGTCAAAATTCTCACTCTACTCAATTCTATATCGTACACATGCTTACAATTCATTATAAAAGTGAAGAGTAAAGAAAACTAATCACTACACATGGACAAATAACAAGAACTTTTCATGGAACAAGACATTGAAACCATACAAACAAAGTACTAAAGAAAAATTAAAATAAAATGACAATACTTATCTTGGATGAAAATAAAAATCACTTTGTATATCAAAATCAATCTCCTCACAATCCTCTCCAAGAACAAAGTGAGAAGAAAAGAAGAAATTCTCACTCTCTATCTTTCTTCTATCTTTCTCTCACCTTGTCGCCCCACTTGGGGCTCACACCCAAGCCTTCTTCTTCATCTCCAAGTCTTGTTCTCCTCTTCCAATTAGTTCAAGAGTTCAAGAGTCATTTTAAAAATATTTCCAAGCCTTAATTATAATTTCCCAAGGGATTCTTAAATGTCTCTTAAAAAGGGTCCATATTCAATGAATTTTCCAAAAGGTGCCTCGAGTGCCTCTTCAAAAATCCTTATAACATCCCTAAATCCTTCTAGAAAGTCTCTTTTATCATTTTCAACAAATTCCCCAAGAGACACAAGAAGCACCGCTTCAAAAATTGTCCAAATATGATGTATATTCTAGAATTTATGTTGAAAACTATTTTTGGCACTTAAGCACCAATTTTTGGCTCTTAAGTGCCCTCCTCTCTGTCTTTGTGGCGGTTAAGCGCCATTTTGGGTGTCGGGCACAGGCACTTAAGTCACTGGTTACAACCTCAATGGCTCCGGTGTGCCTTGGTTTGTCCCGATTTGCTCCTATTTGGTTCATTTTTGATTTTTTTGCTCCAATCAATCCAAATTCTTCAATTTGAATTACCTATAACCAAAAACACACCACTATGGTCTATTAGACCAATTACAACCTATGTGGTCCATAGCTTGCGCAACTCCCGACTCCGATCCTTATGGTCTACCGCTGTCATCAAAGCTCACGATTACGGCCTACATGACCAACTAAGGCCTACGTGGTTCATAGTTTCTGTAACCCGACTTTGTCCTTTACAGCCTACAAATTTTATCACAATAGCTACTATAACCTATGTGAGCAACCATAGCCTACGTGGTTTTCTACTCGTGCAACTCTCGACTCTTGCCTATATAACATATAGATGGCTATTTCAGCTCATCTTTGTGACCTATACGACTAACTATCGCCTTAGGGGCTTACCACTAATGTAGCTTCTGACTCGTGCCTCTATGACTAACAGAGGTCATTATAGCTCCGTGGTAAGACTTATATGATCAACTACGACCTATGTAGCCTACATCTCACACAATCAGAGGCGGGCCCAGGTAAGGTTCATAAGGGCAATTGCCCTCCTCAAATTCATATTTTTACCTTTTTAGGAGAGTGTTGACCTCATTTTAGGTGAGGTCTGGTTTCCTTCCTAGAATTTTTGATCTAGCCATAGGACATTCCTATTGATTATCCTAGAGGAACAGTGAGGGGACGCACCCTACTTAGATGATCAAAACCACTTCCTATCTCATTGGAGAAGTCCCACATGGGTGGTCTAAGATCCTTGACATTTTGTTAAGTTGGTAGAGACCAACATGTAGAGCCTAGAATATGAGCTTCCATAAGATTATGAGGCGTAAGGGCAAACCTAAATGGCTTGGCCATACACAGCACCACACCACACACTTTCTACACCTTCACAACTCTAAACTTACCCCAAACCTTACCAAATTTATCAAAAAAATTTTAAAATGTCTTAAACTTTCCCTAGCCACCAAATTTACCTAAAATCAAGTAAAACATAAAGAATTACTAAAATTGCCAAAATTACAAAAATGGCCCATGATTCCTAATTTCACTCAAAAATTCACCAAGACCAAACCTAGCCACCCAATCAACCCTAAATCCACTTGTTGACCTCATTTTTGGTTGAGGTTTAGTTTTTAGTTTTTACACTTTAGTAGCCTAGGGTCTAGCCATAAGACTTTGCCTGTTGACTATTCCTAGAATATGAACCCTCACCATTAGAAATTCTACCTTCTTCTTTACTCAACTTGAAGTTTCACATATTGGTCCTAACCTCTAGCACTTAGTAGGCAGGGTCACTATGGGGGAAACTCAAGATGAGTCACCCTTATGACTACTGGACCTTAAGGTTGACCTTGGGTTTTGGTCTGGAACTAGGGTACTCACTACACTCATCTCCACCCACATTCACTCACAACCCTAAACACTCAAATTTCTAGCCTAGATCCTCTAGATCCTTTGATCTTTTGAGATACTCATGTAGATGGTCCCCTAAACCTACCAGCCCTAGGGCCCTGGTTGGCTTAGACCACTACATAGAGAACCCAAAATGGGGGTTTACATTGGTCCATGGCTTGTTGGTGATGTTTGATACCTCAACTCTACCAAAATACCCATCTTGGGCTTTTACCCCTAAACACCCCCAAATTACCAAAATACCCCTCTTGGGCCCAAAATTTCGAAATAATTCCAAAAATTCCTAGAAAATCTCAATAAATCCCAAATATTCCTAATTTCATTTCTCTTAACTACCACATGACCCAATTTGCCCAATTTTACCATCTTTATCAAAAATCCCCAAATTTTCCTTTAAGGGCCCAAATTTCCCCAAATTCAACTCAAATGTCCATCAATTTGACCTCAATTGACCTTAATTCCAATCCTAAACTCAAATTAACTTTTTATATGACAAATTAAACCAAATACAAGCTCAATTGGTCCATTATTTGAGCCCAATTTTGATTTGGGTCAAAACCCCAATTTTGACCATATGAACTAATCTCACCAAATTGAACCCATAGCCTAGTCAATTGTCATCAATTAATGTTGAAAAATATTTATAACATCCCTATACATCAAAATAAATGATTAATTGGCCTTGGTGAAGCCTCAAATCCACTTGATTTTGGCCTAAATCCAAAATTCCCAAATTTAGCCCCAAATTGGCTAAATCCCCAAGTTTCGCCCAATTGATTTCCTTAACCTCCAAATTTGCATCTAATTCATGTTTAAAAATCTTCATGAAGTCCATATTGACCATTTACAGTAATTAATTTGGACTTAGCCTAAGGCTAACCCAAGCTAGACCCAAGCCTAGCCCAATATGACCAAATTGATTAAAGTTTAAAATTCCCTCAAATTAACCCTTCAATTGAGCTCAAAACTACTTCCATCCTTCACCAAAGTTGTTCCTTATGATCATCTACAACAAACTCAATATTTATGTGGGCCAATTGACATGGATAGCCTAGCCAAACCCAAGTTTTGTTCATTTGCACCCACTTGGACCCATGCACTAAACGTAACCTAACCACCCTAAAGTCACCAAATTAACTCCACCCCAGCCATTAGTTGGACTTAGTGACCAGTCCAAACATCATAAAGCCACCTAAATAAAGCCATGGACCAAAGGTCCCCCAAATTAAGGGATATTATTTCCAAAAATGCACATGCTTAAGATATCTTTACCAAATCAAAGCACATTTGCATTAAATTGTTGTGATGGATTCTTCTAGGTTCTCTGAGCTCCTAGCAACCTCCCACTGCCTGGGGGGCCCGCCCACTG
>NW_018250671.1:0-2389 GCF_001263595.1 Phalaenopsis equestris | reverse complement strand
ACACCTTCACAACCAAGAAAGAAGCCAAAACCCCATAAAATCCCCTTTCCACAGAGCCTCTACCATAGCTCTAGACCAACACCCAAATATGGTCGTGATCGAATTCCTACTTAGGCCTTACACCAAGACCAGGGACTCAATCCCTAACCTCTTTGGACCCCAACGAATGTGCCGAACCCCTCTGATCGAAGCTTCACTTCTCAGAGCAAAGTTTTAAAACCTCACCTCATCCCGAGTCTATTTCAATTCTCCATCTAATTAGGCATAATTTAATTGCATGATTACCGTATGGATATTTTTGTCTCACATAAACGAGTCCATAGGATCAAACCCGAGGTGATTTGGTTGAGTCTAGGCTGAGATCTTAGGGTTTTAGTGTGGACGATCACGAGATCATTCTATCGGGGACGATGACGGAGAGTCGTTCGATCAAGCGTGTACCAACTCGACGGAAGAGATCGAGTCGGACAGCATTCCGGGACATAAACCGTGGGTCGAGTCTGACAGCGTTCCGGGAGGCGTCCAACCAGAGCGCGCCACGCATGCCTTCGGAGTTGCCTATAATCTAGTCAGCACGCGCAGTTTGAATTTATAAATAGGGCTTTTTCTTATTTATTTAAATACCCCTAATTTAGAAAATTCATAACTTTGTATAGAGAAATCATAAAAATAAATAAAAATATCCCCTTGCTCAGTGAATGGAGGAGAACAATGTGGGATAAATTTCAAGTCCATTTGAGGGATATATTATTTTCAATTAATTAAAAACTGTTTTGAATCATTTGATTCTCCATGCTTGATTGTTTTGAATCATTTGATTCTCCATGCATTTTGACACATCACCTTGGCTTGAAATTTTGGCATGTTGTAGCCTCTGTCAATGGAAATATTCTCTGATTTTTCCAAAGTTAGTGGAAGTCCCTATACAAAGATCCATATTTTTCAAGTTTTTGCACATTATTTCTTTTAAATAACCATGGAAATTAGCATGTTGACTAGAAAATTCCAAGATAATTTTGGAACATCCCTAATGATCAGAGATGCTTTTGGAAATAATTTCATGGGTCAAGTCATTTAAAATATACCAAATTTTCACAAACTCTAAATCATTAAGATAATTAATTTTGAAAAATATAAACATTTAAGTGACTTGACTGTAAAAATAAAAAAAATAATAAAACTAGTGGAAATGTCCTAAATTGCTTCCTAATCACTTAATAATAATTATAATATTTTTCCTAACTTTATAAATAAAGATATTGAATTTTCAAGCTTAAAATAATTTTTAAAGGCCAAAAAATGAGTTTTCACTAAAATAATTCCAATAAATCAAAGAAAAATCATAAAATCATAAAATTTTTTTCTCTGAGTTCTCTAACCGTAGAGAGATTTTTTAAAAATAAAAAACTTAATTTTTACCTTTTAAAATATTTTATTTTTATTAAATAGACTAGAATTTAAAATAATTTCAATAAATCACAGATAATTTAAAAAATAATGAAATTTTATCGAAAGGCATATCTAGTCTAGGTATATCTCCAGTAAAAATTTCAATGGATTATAATTTACCTTGGTCAAGTTAGGAATTTTCTTTGAAAAATCCTATTTTTGCATGAAAATAATTAATAAAAATAAATTATATTCTGAAAAATTACATTTTCTCCTGTGATGTCATAATTGACCAACCAATGAGGTAGGATAAAAATTTCAAAGTGATTTGAATTGAATTTGGCAAATTATGAAGTGTTAGAGCTTTAGGGACAAATGTGTGATTTTGGAAATTTAGCTTTAATTAACATTTAGGCTTAATTTAAAGAGGAAAATAGGTAACCTCTGATCTTAATCAATTTATTTGATGTTTGAAATATAAGGGATTAATTGGTAGAAACCAATCTCACTTTCTTAACTGAAAAGATAAGTTAATAAATATCTAAATCATTAAAAATTTGGAAGTTTATTAAAATTAAATGATCCTGGGCTTAGGGGTATGAATTTTGAAGTCAATAATTAATCAACTTAGTACCCCTATTTTGATTTTCAAAATAAAATTTAAATCATGAATCATGACCACTTAAAGCTTAACCCTTTTCAAAACAAATTAAGGTACTCACCTAGGTCTTAAGGGCTTAGTGGTGACTTAGGCTAAATCAAAAATTGATTAAACAACGATTAGAGAAATAAACATAACATATACAAACATCCTTGAAACACCACTAAGCTTAAATTAAAAATTGGCTAAGTGTTCAGCTTACACCAACTTGCTCTTTAAGGAAATTCACTCACATAATTTTCAAATTAAATGATAAATGATAATTACCCCTTTCTTAAAGATAATTAAGACATCAATGTTCACGGAGCATTAGAAGTATTTACAGGATGACTTATTAAG
>NW_018250670.1:0-8812 GCF_001263595.1 Phalaenopsis equestris | reverse complement strand
ATGTGTAAAATGTGAATTTAGAATAACACAAGATGTATGGTTGATATTATTTATAAGAGAAAAAATTCAACTTAATAGTCTATGTCTGAAAGGAATGAAATATCTATATATATATATATATATATATATATAAAGGATAAAATAGAGAAGATAATTTTTTAATAAAATTATATGTAAATTAAATGTGCTATAATGGTATTATTTTTGAAATAATAATAATATGCAAGGTTAAGAAACATTATCAATTAAATGTGCTAAAAAATAGTTAAATTTTCAAATTTTGTGAAGGTTCAATCTCAAGCTCAAGTGAAACTTCTTTAAAAAGAAGCCTTTCTCAAAATGATCTCCAATAAAATTTTAAAAAGATTTCTCATAAAATTAAAATCACTCTCATAAAATTAATTTTAAAATAAAATTTAAACTTTAATAAACTAAAATCTTTAAATAAAAATTTTCAAAGCTTTTTTTTTCTAAAATTAAAAACTTTTTAAAAATTAAAACTTTTTATGAAATTTTAATACTTTTAATAAAACTGAAAATTAAAACCTTTTTCAAAATTAAAATCTCTTAAACTCAAAACCTTTAATAAAAATAAAACCTTTTTAATTAACCTAAAAATTTGAAAAACTAAAATCTTTTATAATTAAAAAACATTTAGTAAACCTTAATATAAAATCTTCAAAATTAAAATCTCTTTTTAGAATATTAAACTAAAACCTTAATTAAGAACTTGTTAATGAACCTTAACTAAAACCCTTTTTAATAAACTAAAAACTTAAAATTTCTATTGAAACATAAAGCCTTTTTTAAAACTAATTAAAACTTTTTCAAATAATAAAATAAACTCAAAACTGTATGGACTTAAGCTATTAAAGCAAAAATAAAGAAAAAATAATCTAAAGAGATCTTTCAAAGATTCTTCTTCAGCTCAATTAAAAAACTTATATAAGTTTTGTATGGCTTTTTTGAGCAGCTTAGTATAAGACTTATATATTCATATGCATAAGTGTCTCTAGAATGGATACTTTCCTCCCCTAGAGAATGTGATTTCATAAGTTTGGCTTTTGATTATTTAAGTCTTGAGTCATTTTAAGTTTATATATTTTATATATAAGTAAGTTCATATCACTAACACTTTTTCATGATGAATGCTTTTATAAAATCCATTTTTTAATGAAAACGAAAAATATATTTTGTAAGCATATGGACAAACTTAAATATGAAGAGTATAAACATGAAAGGTTTGAGCTGAGCTATTTCAAATATAAGGCTCAAACACATGATAACCCTAAGAATGAGAAACAAAAACACTTAAGATAGAAAACTCAATAGAATCAAAACTCTTAAAAGAAACCACCATTGATTTATCATGTCAATCAAAAATCTAGATAAAATAAAACCTCAACACTTAAATAAACCATAATTTTTAACAGTAATTATCAAACCACAAAAGTTTTGAAACCTAGGTTAGCCAACAAAGAAGAAAATTATGGTCCACAGACACCCTATTATAGTTCAGTTTAAAAGACTATGTTAGGATACTAAGTACCCAATAAATTGAATTAAGTATTCTGATCTATAAAATAAGTGACCCACTCCTTTGAATTATAGGGGTGCAATAAGAAGAAGTAACATATGATTACTGATGAAGGCAACCCAAATAATTTTATAATAAGGAGGTCTACCTTAGTCATTTCCAGGAAAATAAGAGAGACTTCTTATTATTTTGTTGGTTAATAGTATAAGATTTGACTTAACTCACCCAAAACGATGGAAAGTTATGTGCATCTTGATCGGGGGCGTTACTAACAAAATTTAGGTTTGCCCACCAATTAGCTTTTTTATTGATTTATTTTATGATAGAACTCACCTCCATCTACAAATCCCCTCACCCTTTTTTATCCCTAAGTCTAGTGTCAAAACCAATTCCAAGTAAACTCAATCTTAACCAATCTCTAAATCAAAATCAACTCAATCCCAAACCAATTCCAAATAACCTCAACTTTGAATCAACTCTAAATCTAAATGTCAAACTTGAACTCAAATATCATAATTCTTATTTTCAATCCTAAATTACTTGGCCCAAACCTTATGGTTTGAAACTTTTTAAAACTCGAACCTAAATTTAAACCTAAAACCTAAAGTTAATAAATTTTAATAAACATCAACCAACTTTAACTTTAAACAAAATCATATTAAACTTAAAAAAAACTTTAATAAATCTACACAAACTTCAACAAAATTTAATAAATTTTAATGAATTTTAATATGTCTTAATTGAACATTAATAAATCAAACTTTGAAATTCAATAAAAGTTTGAATTAAATTTAATAAATTTTAGCAAACCTAAGTGAAATCTTGTAAACCTTAAAAAGCTTCATGAATTTAAAATAAATCTTAATAAACTTGGATGGGACTAAATAAACATAAATAAATTTAAACAAAATTTAACAAAACCTTAACAAAGCTTAAAAAGTTTTAAACAAAATTTAAAATTAAATTCAACAAACTTTAATGAATTTTAATTTACCTTAACGAGTAAAAACCAATCTTAAATCTTTAAATATACTAAAAAAATGTCAATAAAAAAATTAATAATTCTTAAATGAACTTTAATAATCCTCAAATGAATTTTGATCTAAAATTGAAACAAATCTAATAACTTTAATCAGCAATAACAAATGAGTTTCAAAAGACTTTAAAATTTTTCAACAAATATAAACAAAACTTAAAATGCACACCCAATTAAATACTTCAATAACTTAACAACAACTTAAACCATTTAAACATAAATATAAACCCAAAATAGACCATAAAATGAAATTGTACTCATCCAACTTGAGTTCTTAGCTCAAGTAAATCAATCATATTCAATCTAATACAAATTTCTTATTCTACTCAAATCATTTCAAAATCCTCCAATCCATCCATCTTAATCTTCTATATCAAACCCTTAATCAATAGTATTCTCAAGTGCCACAACTCCTGAGATATAATTAACTATGAGGGCTTGCCCTCATAGAGATACCAGACTCCAAAATTAGATAAACCATTCCTTATACCCATAAGGTAAAAAGAAGACCCGATTTTGTAGACTCATGCGTCATGGAGATTTTTATCATCTGAATGATTGATCTATTTCAAGATAATATTTTTATCCCTTGAGGTGGTATGTTATTCTTTGAATGTTTTATCTAATCATTTAGATAGAAGTCTTTTGAGATTTATGGTGGATACATAATAAAAAATTCCACCAATCTTCTAGAGTGTTCCATTTTCCAACTTGATCTCCACATTCCATTTACTATAATATTGTAGGCCTTATTGCATGCTAAGTAAAACTTCTTCAGATCACTATCAATGTGAGTTTTTAGTATTTCTTTATTGGGGCATGCCTCAAAAGAGGCACCTAAATTTTTGATCCAAGATTCAATGTTGACTAGGAATAAAATCATGGAGTCCCCCTTTGATTTGAAATGTGGAGAAATTTATAGAGAGATTCATTTCCTGTCATCCACCACCAGCTTTCTATGGAGCTTTATAGTCCTTAAAATACCCTTTCTTTTTGCATTTCCAATAATTACCTCTAAAATTTCCACTGCTTTACATGGACTTTCCTTTCTTGGACTAAAATATAATTCTACTAATATTCCATTCCAAATCCTTCTTTTATTTTTATCATACAACAAAAAACTTAAAGATTCACCATTCACTGCCTTTCAACAAACTTCTTCATTCAAGATCCAACCTCACAATGTTATCAAAATTCAACTTCAAATTGTTTGAAGATTTACTCCCTAATGTGAAATAACCCATCATAGCTATCTGATAATAAAGACATAATTAATAGCTTTTTGACTTCATCATCAAATTTGATCCTTATAGAACACAACTGACTCGTTATAGTGTTAAAATTAATTAGATGTTCTCTCACTGAACTATCTTCCACCATCCTAATATTGAATAACCTCTTCTTTAGAAAAATCTTATTAGAAGCATAAGGGATTTAGTACATCTTTGCTAGTACAGCCATGAGAACCACCATTACAATCCCATTCATTGTATGAATACAATAGATGAAGAAAATAACAAACGGATCAAATTTTGGGTCATTCCATCTAGCACTTCCTATTCCTACATGGTCATAGACTCAAACTTTTTGGTGAATCTTTTTAGTGTTAGATATAATTTTTTCTTATATAACAAGTCCTTTACTTGCATCCTCCACAATATGAAGTTCAACACGTTGAACTTATTGATATTTATTAACCTCACTTTTGGTTGAGGTCTAGCTTTTTCCTCTTTAGTAGCCTAGGGTCTAGCCACAGGACTTTCTTGTTGACTATTCCTAGAGGACTAGAAAAGAAACCCTCACCATTAGAAATTCTAAACTCTTCTTTGCTCAACTTGAAGTTCCACATATTGGTTCTGACCTCTAGCACTTGGTAGGTGGGGTCAATATGGTGAAAGCTCAAGGGGAGTCCCAATAGGACTGCTTGGCCTTATGATTGAGTCTGGGTGTTGCTCTAGAGCTAGTTCACTCACTTACACTCACTTCACTCACACACATTCACTCCCAACCATAAACCCAAACTTGTTGATTTTGATCCCTTTATCTTTTGGGAGACTCATGTAGGTGGTCCCCTAGACCACTAGCACTAGGCTAGGGTCTAGCCAAGACCAGTACATAGAGGACCCAAATAGAGATTTCATTGGTCCATGGCTCAAATAGGGTGGATGGCGCCTCACTTTCACGAAAATACCAAACTTAGCATTTGCCCCAAATCTGCCCAATTTACCAAAACACCCCCAAACCCCAAATTTGACCAAATATCCCAATTTCACCTAAAATACCTAAATTTGTTCAAAAATCATCTCAAACCAACTGAAACTACCCAAATTGCCCAAAAACTCCCAAAATTTTCAAAATTACCAAAGTACCCTCAAATTTGCCAAAATTACAAAAATACCCTGAGTGACTCAAACTTTCCCTAAACCATAAAATTCATTTTAAATGTATCCAAAACAAATTTAGACTCTTCCATTAAACCCAATTTGTTCAATTTGAGCAACTTTGTCCAAAAAACCCAAATTACCCTTAAAGGCTCAATTTCCCCAAATTCACCCAAATGTCCACCAATTTGACCCCAATTTCCCCCAATTTCAATTCTAAATTAAAATTGATCATGATCAAACTCAATTAAAACTAAATCCAAGCCCAATTGACCCACATTCAAGTCCAATTTTAACCCAAATCAAAAAGACCCAATTTAGCCTGAAACCAAAATCCCACTTAATTGAATGCCCAAATCCTTCCAATTGCCCCAATTATACATTATGAAATCTTTAAAAAATCTCAACACATCAAATTGAATCCTCATTTTACCTTGGTCAAGCTTCAATTTTACTCAATTTCAACCTAAATCCAAAATTCCCAAATTTTGCCCCAATTTTGCCATGTGCCCAAATTCTACCAAATTGAATGCCATACCCCAAAATTGGTACCTAATTAATATTGAGAACTCTTCATGACATTCTCCTAGATAATTTTAAACTCTCAATTTGGACTTAACCTAACTCTAGCCCAACCTAAACACAAAAATAACCCAACATCCCCAAATTGTTCAAATGCCCAAAAGCCCTCAGCAAATCAATTCAAAATCACTCTAAATCTTTTCCAAACTCCTTATGACAATCATCTATATCATCTTGATTAATCAATTGGGCTCAATGTCATGGCTAGACTAACCCAAACTCAACTTCAAGACAATTTGACCCAAATTGAACCCAAGCACTAAAATTGACTAAGTCATGCTTAAGTGACCAAATTAATGACACCACAGCCACCAAATGGATCCTAGTGACAAGGCTAGACCCACCTAGCCCACCCTATGGAAGCCATGGACCAATGGTCCCTTGATTTAGGGGATTTTGTCCTTTTTTGGGCCTAAACCAAGAAATCCTTGCCATCATACAAAACTATTAGGGGTTAATCATAATTAAACCTTCCCCTAGCTCAACTGGCAGCCTGACCACCTCCCTTGCTCTAGCCTGGAAAACACCAAATGGAGAGCCACCTTGCTCAAATTCAAACCCAATTACACCCATCCAAGTTGGCCAGCTCTAATTGGCTTTGGCACCTTTCAACCCTCCACATAAGCAATTAATTGAACCCAAATTAAAGTCTTGAACTCCACCCCAAGTCGCTTTATTTAAACGAACTCCTTCATGGACAAAAGTTGAGCTAGCAAATTTCCTTGGGGAGACTCTGCCAATTTCTTCCAAACACTCCCCAGGAACTCCTAAGCTTATGCCCACTATTTTCGGTCTCTGGATTCCCCTGTGAGAGCCCAATTTTGAGCTCAAAATTTTAGCTCAAATCAACACAGATTTCTCCAGTCCTCCACAGTCCACCAAACTCCAATTAACTATGCACACACCATCCCCACAAAAAGAGGAGTTGATTCCCCACAAAAGCCCCATCCTAAACAGCCTCTAACATAGCTCTAGACCAACCCTGAAATCGAGCTTGATCAAAATAATAGCTAGACAATTCACCACTGCTTGAGAACTAATCTGGAGGTTCGTTGAACCTAATTGAAGCTGCCACAACCATTTGATTGAGGGCTCCCCTCTCAGACAAAGGTATTGAATCTAAACCCTAACCCGAGCCTATTTTGATTCTCTACAGCCTCTAACATAGCTCTAGACCAACCCTGAAATCGAGCTTGATCAAAATAATAGCTAGACAATTCACCACTGCTTGAGAACTAATCTGGAGGTTCGTTGAACCTAATTGAAGCTGCCACAACCATTTGATTGAGGGCTCCCCTCTCAGACAAAGGTATTGAATCTAAACCCTAACCCGAGCCTATTTTGATTCTCTATACGTATTTACTATATTTCATACTGTATAAGCTATATATATATATATACTTGTCTTGAGCAGATGATGGTTTAAAAACAAACCTCATGTGATTTGGTTGAGTCTGGCTTGAGATCTTAAGGTTTTAATGTGAATGGTTCTTGGGCTTGGACACTTGGGGACGATGAAGGAGAGTCGTCTGGTCACACGTTTATTCAATAGACAGAGGAGATCAAGCCGAACAAATGCTTGGAATGACAAGGCGGGCTGCGTGGCAGCTGAGGTACCTGGTAGCGTCGAATACCAAAGCGCCGTGTGTAAAGTTTGACGCGAACGAGGATGAGGTGGCGCCGCGCGCTTAAGTAGAAAAATATAGATTTTTTGAATTTATTTAAATGCCTTAACTTCAAAATTTCATATCTTTCTCTAGAAAAATCATAAAAATAAAATAAAAATACCATCTTGCTCAGTGAACATAGGTGAATAATGTGGGCTAAAAATAAAAAACTATTTGTTAACTCTTTGTTTTTTAATGAATTAAATACTCTCTATGGTATTTTATCTCATTATGATCAAGCATTGCTCACCATGGTTTGAACCTTTTGGGGTTCATTCCTTGTAACAAAGGGGGTGTTCTCCGATTTTTCCATGGTCAAAGGGCATCTCTATGCTTCTAACTTTAATTTTCAAGCTAAGATGGCTATTTTGATTTATTTTAATTACATAAAGTAAAATACCACTTGGAAAATTATGGGAATAATTTTAGTAGGTTTCCTATGGTTAGCGAAACTTAGAAAAAATGACATCATGATTTGAATTATATTGTACATTTCTATAGTTAATTAAATGTATATATCTTGTTTTAATTTATGTGAATTAAATATTAATAAAAAATTTGACAAAATCAAATCCACACTGCGTATAAAATCATGTTTACCCGTTGTAAAAATTTAACAATTATTTTACTAAGTTTAAGCACTAAAATTAATTTTCTAAAAAACATTGTATTTTTTGCACAAAAATAATTATATTAAATTAAATACACTTAGGAAAAGTATGAAAAGCATTTTTTGAGTTCCTTGTGATCAGGGGTACTTAGAAAAAATAAAATTTATTTTTGAGAAAATACTTGATTTTTTAGCTTTATTTTGAATTTAAAATAATTAAAAATCCCAAAAGTATCAAAATATTTTAAAATGTGTCTAATTGTTTCCTGATCACTTGGGACTCATTAAAATATTTTTCCCAATTTTTTCTAAGTTAAAAATAAATTTCTAAAAGCGTAAAATGCATTTTTCCTATTTTTCTCATTAAAATAATTATAAAATATAAATTAAAAGTCATTTTCCCTAAAAATAGTGTCGACAACATTGTACATTGCATCATTGGTCGTTGTTCCCACTTGAATCAAAGAACATTCTCTCTTATAAAACTTGTTGGGATGGAACTATATATAGTTCTAGGTATCCGATCAATTGAAAATAAAAACTACACTGTAGAATATAGTGGCACTGACTCAAGAAATTTAGAATAAAAAATTGAACAAAAGCGCAATTAAATAATTGCTAAAAAAACACACAACAATTTAACATGAAAAACACGAGAACAAGAAAAAAGCATGGGGTTATATAACCATGAAATTTTTACTATGAAAAACCAGAGAATCAAAAATGTATAGAAATATTCAAATCTCTTATCTTACCATCAATGTACCTTAAAAGACTTTGCTCCAAATTAAATGTTTCCTATCAATATCACAAGCCAAATTGCATGTTGAAATCCTCCTCCCCGACTCAGCTTCACGAGAACCTTGTTGAAATACCACACTCAAGAGTTGTAACCTTCGTCACTTGAATTGAAAGTTGTTGTGTATGTAATTATAAGAGAGTACCGCACTTGGTGCACCCACGTTGCTGCTGTGCATGGGAGTGTTGCATTCTTTGGAG
>NW_018250669.1:41612-42025 GCF_001263595.1 Phalaenopsis equestris | reverse complement strand
GCTTACATGGTGGGCAGCCCAGCCATCTTCAATAACAAAAGGATCTACAACAATATGTTCAGCACATCTTTCCTTAGCTTTAAACAACAAATCCATAAGAATTCGAGGTCGTTTTCCTAGTGCAACATCCTAGTGCAACATAAAAAGTGCAACATAAAACCTCAAAAACATCTTTTAGGCATTTGTACAATCTTGTTGTACAATCTAAGCCCTAACTCGCCTTAGGACTCCGAGGCTGTCGTTTGTTACGACTTAAATCATCATATCTTCAAGGTTATTTGTGCTGATTGATTCACACAATTGTAAATCCTAATAAATAAAAATTGCAGGATGAAACATCTAAATGATTTCTCCTAAATCGAAGCTAAATAATAGGATAGCTTGGGAAGTCACCGAAGTTCTCATTCGGATCT
>NW_018250669.1:39451-41498 GCF_001263595.1 Phalaenopsis equestris | reverse complement strand
TAATATAAACCCTATTTAATTTTTTATATTAAATAGGGGAATTTGTCGGCCAATACATTGGTTTCGCAGACCAAACGGATGTCATAACTTTCTTTTGTTTATTTGATCGAGCCTCACCTTCAATTCTTGTGTTCATCCTTCAGGATAAATACAGGATTTGAGGTAAAACGCTCTTTCATCTAAACTATGAAAATTATGGGGTCAGTTTGACTTCATCTTTTTTCAAAATTCATTTTTTTTTAAAATGTTCTTCCGAAGCAGGCAACGGGATTTCAATTCCAATGGCCGACAGCTTTTTACGGACAAACCGCACACCAAAAATAGTGCCGACAACGGGCTAGGCTATCGGGGACGATGACGGAGCACAGTTCGATTACGCGTGTATTGAATGGACGGTCGAGATCAAGCCGGACAGCGCTTCAGAACATAAACCACAGGCCAAGTGAGTGCTGAGGTGGACGGTGACATCAAATGGGGGCGCGCTGCCTGGAGCTTTGGAGCCGTCGTAGGTTAAGATGGCACTGCGCGTTTAAATTGATAAATAGTAATTTAATTAATTCAAAAAATGATCCCTAAATTAATTCAAAAAATGATCCCTAACTTCAAAAATGTATATCTTGGTGTAGAAAAATCACAAAAATAAAATAAAAATACCCCCTTGCTCAGTGAACAGAGGAAAACAATGTGGAAATGATTTAGACTCCATTTGATGCATATTTTATTTTTAATTAATTAAACACTGATTTGAATGTTTTGATTCTCCATGCATGTAGTAATATCACCATGGCTTGAAATTTTAGTATTTGTTATCTCTATCTTAGGGAACATTCCTTGATTTTTGCAATGTCAGAGGAGATCCCTAGACAGAGAATCATATTTTTCAAGTTTATGTGCATTATTTTCTTAAAATAATCATGGAAATTAGCATGTTGCTTAGAAAAATCCAAGAAAATTTTGAAAGGTTTATGATGACTAGGGAGCATTTAGGAAAATTTCTCATGAACCAAGTCATTCAAAATATACCTAATCTTTACAAACCCTAAATCACTAAGATAATTAATTTTGGAAAATACAACAAATAAAATGACTTGATTTTTGATCTCCACTATTGTTTAGGATCCAGAGAACTCACCATAAAAATTCCAAAGCATTTTAAGTTCATTTGATAACTTCAATTAATTTTTCAAGTTAATTAACTTTTTTGGCACTAAAATGATTTTTAATAATTAAAATATAACTTGAAAAATTATAAAACCTAGTTTTTTGAGTTCTCTGTGATCAGGGGTATTTTATAAAAGTAAAATGGAGTTTAAAATAAAAACTTGATTTCTAACCTATTTTAAATATTTAAATGATTAAAAATCCAAGAAAATCACAAAAATAATAAAACTCATGGAAATGTTCTAAATTGCTTCCTAAGCACTAAGGAATAATTAGAATATTTTTCCTGACTTTATAAATAATGATACTGAATTTTAAAGCTTAAAAATAATTTTTTAAAGGCTAAAAATGAGTTTTCACTAAAAATAATTCCAATAAATCAAATAAAATTCAGAAAAATATAAAATTTTCTATTCTGAGTTCTCTGACCTCAAGAGGACTTTTCAAAAATATGAAACTTAATTTTCCCCATTTAAAATATTTTATATTTAATAAATACCCCACAAATTAAAATAATTTTTAAAATTAAAAAAAAATCATGAAGTTTGGTCCAAAGGTTTTTCTGGTTTAGGTCTACCTCGAGTAAAAATTTCAAGGGATTATGATTTACCTTGGTGAAGTTACAAATTTTCTTTGAAAAATCTTATTTTTGCCTGAAAATAATTATATAAATTAAATTAAAATTTGAAAAATTACATTTTCTCCTTTGACCCATGAATGAGGTAGGATAAAAATTTCAAAATCATTTGGATTAAATTTGATAAATTATGAAGTGTTAGAGCCTTAGGGTCAAATATCAATTTTGAAAATTTAGCCTTAATTAACATTTAGGCTTAAGTTAAGGAGGGAAATGGGCAACCTCTGATCTTAATCAATTTATTTGATT
>NW_018250669.1:38684-39196 GCF_001263595.1 Phalaenopsis equestris | reverse complement strand
TCACTTAGGTCTTAAGGGCTTAGTAGTGACTTAGGCTAAATCAAGTTTCATTTAAATGAGGATTAGAAAAGCAAATATTAATTAAAACTAAGACATCATTCAAACACTACAAGCCTAACTACAAGCCTAATTAGGACTGGCTAAGTATTCCAATAACACTAATTTGCCTCTTTAAGGGTCTTCACCCACATAATTTTTAAAATTAAATTACGTATGATAATTACCCTACTCTTAAGGATAATTGAGACATCAATGCTCACTGAGCACTAAGGGTATTTACAGGATGGATTATTAAGCAACATAATAAGTTTAAAAGAACTTGAGATTTTCCACCACGCAGAGAGAGAGTAGCACGAACCTACTTCTTTCTATAGATCTGTCGGAGATCTACTGAACTTAATATATTTTGCTTGGCAACATCATCCTTAATTAAACTCCTAAGGACCCACCAAGATACGATCTAGGGTTAGATAGGTCATCAAAATTTTACTTCCCTATTTCATATAAACTGC
>NW_018250669.1:24963-38666 GCF_001263595.1 Phalaenopsis equestris | reverse complement strand
AACATTAAACTGCCTTAACATGCCTTTTGAGTTTCAGGTGGTAGAACGAGAAGACTCGCCAGGTACACTTTTACAGTTTTCAGCGTTATCTTTCTTGTACTTTCATATTGTACTTTTTATACCTACAAATTTGCATGCGGAATAATGACGCCACCCTGCATGAAAACTAAAACCATCAAGATAGCCACAAAAACAAAATCAAAACTAAAACTAAAATCAACCAAGATAAAATTCACTGCCACAACATTTAAAATATAAAACAACTCAAAATTTAATCACAAAAATCACACAAAACTACAATTGCAAGTAAATTAAGATGTCTCTATCGGATGATCAGGAATCCCTCGGAGGAGGTAACCTACGGTTGCTAACGACGGTTCCCACAGTCTAAATAAAATTATGGAACTCATTAAAATTATGGAACTCATTAAGTTGAGTTTAGAAAATTCATTTGGACTAAGTGAATCCAATAGAAAATAGTGATGCCGGAACAAGGGAACCATAGGATCCTAATCGGTGTCGCTCTAATCAACTTTAACATGTCCTCATAAAATTTAAAAAACTACAACCATAGGGCCACCTGATTTGACATCATATCTTGACACACTAGAAAACTCAAACTCATCGCGGCAAGAAGCTTGGAGCTAGCTTGGTGGGCAACACGGTCATCTTCAACAGCAAAACCTATCTTCTCCAGCTAAACCAATCTTCCTTCCTTAAAAATAAACAACAAAGCCGTAGGACATCGATGTTTCTTGCTTATGCAACATAAATCCTCACCTTATTAAATCTGCTTATGCAACATAAATCCTCACCTTATCCTTAGGCCTTTGTATAACCCTGCTATACAATATAAGCCCTAACTCGTCTTAGGATTCCAAAGTTGTTGTTTGTCACTACCCAAATCCTCATATCTTTCAGGCTATTTGTGTGATAGTTTCACACGAATGTAAGCCCTAACTAATAAAATTGACAGGATGAAACACCAAAATATTTCTCCTTAAAACTGAAGCCAAACATTAAGATAGCTTGGGAAGTCATCGGGGTTCTCCTCTGGATCCATGACATCCCCTAGTTTTTCCTTGTTTAGACTCTACAACAAAAATGTTCCAAATTTGAACCAATCCCCTTTCACACCTCTACGTCCAATCGTCCAATCTCATTGAAAAGTCCCTCATTGAAAAGTCCCACCCTTTGAAATTCCGTGAAGATAATATTCCTTGATTTTTATCGAGAGTTTTCTTAAATGACTTTGGTCATTTAAGATGTAATTAAATCTAGGGGCTTGTCCTTTTAAGAAGCATGTCTAAAACCATCTTAATATAAACCGTATTTAATTCTTTAAACTAAATAGGGGAACTTGTCGGCAAATATAAAAGGTTTCACAGACCAAACATATGTCATATATTCATTAGTTTATTTGATCGAGCCTCATCCTCAAGTCTTGTGTTGATCCTTCAGGATAGATACAGGAGTTGAGGTATATCGCTCTTTCATTTAAACTAAAAGAAAATATGGGGTTAGTTTGATTTCATATTTTTCTAAAACTAAATATACATGTAAATTAAAACGTCCTTCCGAAGCAAGCGACGGGATTTCGATTCCGGTGACCGGCAACTTCTTACAGGCAACTCTCCAACCAAAAATAGTGTCGACAGACAATGAAGAATCTTCTGTTCAAATCTTCATCTCGGGTTTGGCAGGCTGAAGATTCCAAACGAAGGCTTGTGCTGATGCATTCTGGATTTGGTTTAGTATTTTCTTGGATGAATTGCTCCAAAATGTACTCCACTCATCTTTATAGTATACAGGTCAATTGGAGAGATTGGCTCAGCCGAAATTATATTTATGGAACCCTTTTGAGGTTCTTTTAAATATTCTTTTGAGATCATTATATTCCCTTCTTTAAGATTCTTCTCGAGCCAATCCTTGAAGAAAAGACATTCCTCTATACTGTGCCCAAGCAATTTGTGATATAGGGAATAATTAGGTTGATCCTTCTTATTGACCTCTTCGGGTTTCTTTGGATCTGGTAGTCTGAACTCAGGCTTTTTCATCAACTTCTGAACATTTTGGGTATGACTTCATCTTTGAAGGAATACGCCACTTTCCTTCATTCCGAAATGGACATTTTCTTATTTTATATTTGATATAATCCTCCCTGAGGCGGTTGCTGGCTAGACTGGCTATACTGTTGTGTCTGTTATTGGGCATGCTATGATGACGGCTGATGGGAATTTTCTACAAGTATTTTAATCGGTTGTTTTCCTTTATGGATTTTTGCCATTGTTTCAGACTTCTTTTTAAATATTCTGGTCGTCTTAGACTTCTTGGCCTTCTCATGAGAATCCATGTGTTTGACTTCTTATTGAAGATTGCTAGCTTTGCTGAGTAGCTTCTCGAAGGATTTGATGGTGAGTTCCTTGAGCATGAAAGCCACTGGCCCATTAATGCTTTTGAGTAAGATCTCAATTGCATAATGTTTCTGTAGCTACGGTTCACATTTCATGCTAAGGTTTCTCCACCTCAAAATGTAGTCCACTAAAGTCTCATTGGGCTTCTGTTTCTCTACTATGAGATCTCCAATAGACACATGATGCTGCGCTCCAACAAATATTTTCATGAACAATTTTTCTTACTCGAAAAATGTTTTAACTGATCCGTTGGGTAATTTGGCATACCAATCAAAAGTGATTCCTGATAGGCTGCTGACAAACTGTCAGAATAGTAAGGCTTTGTTTCCTCCTGTATTGTCATAACTAGCTCAGAAATGTGCTATGTGTTGCCTCAGACTTCCAGTCCCGTCAAATATCTTAAAGTTTTGGGACACAAAACCCTTAGGGTAGGGTATGACATCAAACTCCTCCGGGTAAGGTCTACCCTTCAAAATCAATGCACCATCCTTAGATTGGGTTAAAGCCTCCCGTATAAGTTCGACCATTTGCTCAAACTTTTTTTCTGGAATGACACTTGATGGAGAATCCTTCTTTTGTTGCTCATCTCTATTTGCTAAGGCGAATTCTCTTCTTTCATCTGTAATGTGTATAATCTCAAGTTGATTGAATTCTAGAGAGGCTAATTGTGGTGATTGGACTGTCTCTGAGCTGTGGCCATGACAGTCATAGCTGCAGCCATCTCTTCCATTCTTTTCTCCATTTGGCTGATATGCTTGTCCCTTAGGAAGATAGACCTACGCAGCTCATCTATGGCGTTCTCTTCGACAAGAGGTTGAGCATTATGCGCAGATGCAGTGGCTCTGGTCTTGATGACATGGATATCCATGAAATCTTCATCAAGGTAATCATTGAAGTCAAAATCTTCATCATCGTCAATGAAAACTCCATGTTCTCGCGCTAATTCAGAAATCTTGACCCTAAGATTTTCAACCTTTTCTTTGATTATCGATTCTTGTAGCATCTTGAGATCTAGAGGACTTTGTTGGACATCTCCCACTTGTTTCTCCATCTCGCTAGCAATTACTGTGACCATGTCAGACACTTTGGACCCTGGCTTCATTCCATGATCTTGCCATGCAGGCTTACTGGTCTTTATCGGTATAGCGACCCTGGGTATCCATATCTTTTTCTTTGACGGTGACGTATTGAGACGGAGAGTCTCGGTAAGAACATCGGCATGTCAAAGAGAAGTATGCTCCCCATGGCACGGACCAGATACGGTACTGGGTAACCTCTTTGTCTTATCCTTTGGGATTTTAAGAACATCCTTATGACTAGTAATCAGTAGAATTTTTGGACCCAAATGTGACTTAACTGGTCGACAGCCTGTGGGTCTAGTGACGGAAGAATCGGTAGTAAAAATGGTGGTATCAACTCTGCTCCCCAGGCGGAACTAGACGGGAATGCGAGCAAGCAAAGCTTAAGTTGACTTTTGAGATAACCTGGCAGATCTGACATCCCTTAAAATTTATTTCTTCATGCGAGGGGATATTGCACATTCCACTCATTTAGGTAACTCACCAACTAAACAACCTTCTTTGACAGCTAATCTCTGGAAAACTGAACTGACTCGGGTGATAGGAGCAGGCTTCTTTCTCCCCCACCATGTCTATGAAGTGATGGTAAAGTAGCGATGACCTTCTGGATACTTATTGGATTGAAATCAAAATGGAAAAATTTTTAGAACTGGTGCCTAAGGCACTAGATTGGCGCCTGTAGTGACAAATTCTGGAGAGCTGTCACCTGAAGCACCAGAATTGCCGCATGAGGTGACGCAACAACGAAAATGACTTATAACATTCCAAAAGGTGGTTCTCCAAAGCATTTTTTAAGGGGGACAACAAGGAAGAGACCAATTTTTAATTTGTATGGCTTTTTACTTTAAAAATTTTGTGAGATTTGGAATTTTCAATCGGAGAAAGTTCATCACTTTTGATGCGCTTAAGTTACATGATTGAGTTCTTGTGATGAAGAAGCTAATTAAGGAAAGGGGATTTGTGAATCAAGGATTCAACACACTGAATATTTGAGTGGAAGAGATTATTGCATAGAGACACTGGGAAGTACTTTGCTACACTACTACCAATGTAGTTTTCCCTGTGGTGAAAGATTTTTATGCAAATCTTCAAGGAGTCAACTATAGAATTGTCTATGTGCGAGGCAGGTTTGTGCAATTCACTCTTTCAAGAATAAAAAAGATTTTTATGATTAGAAGTGTTCATATTTGCCACTTTGTAAATTTTCCCCTAAAAGAGATAGTATGAATGAACTTTATTGATACTTTACGAATGAAGATGCAAATTGGAAGGCCATAGATGATGAAAATGTAAGTTTTTCTTCATCATTGTTGAATCCTGCTTCTAAGGCGTGGCATTTCTTTATTGTGGCATTTCTTTTGGCATTTCTTTATTGCATCGAAATTACTCCCCAATATGAAAATCAGAAAGGCAACTAAGGAGATTACTTTTCTGAATTATTGTATTCAAACTGGAAAACCGATTGATATTAGAGAAATAATTGTGAAATCAATTTTGGGTTTGATCGTTAATGGATCTGCTACTAGACTGGGGCATCCATCCCATCCATCCACTATGGCATCCATCCACTATTTTCTTACTATGCAGTCAATCGCAAGTACCTTATGAAAGTTGGGAAAAAGTGCTTCCTCCTTGGAAATTAATGGACCTAGAAGTTTATTGGAACTGTATTGTAATAAGAGATGAGAATGATATGAATGTACTGATGGATCAAGCATCTCAAAATTCATCACCTATTCAGCCTTACTTAATTTCAAACACACTTTTAAAAAATATCAAGAAGATAGAGAAAGAGGCATAGAACATTATGCTTGAAATTGAGAATATTTTTGAAATGTTGGATCATCTGGATTGGAGGTTGAAGGAATAGTTTGAACATACTGGACATATTGAAGATGGTTTAGTACGTATGATCAAAAAACGTGCTTGGATTGAGAAAGATTCAACTGATGAGTTTCCTTACCAACCTTTCTGCAACTTTTATGTGCACTACCACTCCATGGGAAATATCCAGGAGGGCGAGAACGAAGAAGATATTTGAACTTACTTTATGCATGGAACACTTATTTAGTGATGTTTATTTATGTTATTATGTTGTGTTGGATTGCATTTAATTTTATTTTTGAACTCTGTTTTTGTTTTTGTTTGGCATTTCGATGTTTAGATTTCAGTGTTAAGATGTTTGGTTTGCTTTGGACACCAAATTAGAGTTTGTTGGCTTGAAAATTTTTAGTTTGTAATAGCGCTGATTTTCTATGTAAAATTGACTTTTATGTTTTTTGTGAAATTTTGGTGTTAAAAAATTATTTAATTATGAGTATAAATATTTATTTGATTTAATTAGAGGTTCACGTAAAGTGGTATGCAACTGATTTCCTCAGGAAATGAAAATTGAAAATTTTAGGCGTTGGAGCCTGAGGCGCTAGATTCTCGAAAATGCCCAGTTTACTTAAGAACTACCTAATCGCCCAGTAAAACACCATTTTTACTGCTTAGGTCATCTTATATCTCTAAATAGTGACCTAGGGCTTCACATTCTGCGCATTTGAGAAGATTTGAAGTCCAAAGATCTTAGATTTCATCTTCTTTTTGTAAGAACTTCACTTTAACTTAAAATTTTTTATATTTTCCCCATGGATTTCCCCTACATTATGGGAGATATGAAATTTGGGATTTTTTATGAAGAAGCTTTAAGAAAATCCATGGTGAAAAGTTTCTTACCAAATATGAAATTTGGGATTTTTTATTTTGTAATTTATTTGGATTTTACTTAGATTTTCATAGAAATTCCAATGGCTCCACAAGTAAAAATAGGAAAGTTGACAAGAGATTTTGATGCGAGGTGATTCGTCAATTGCAAAGCTCAACACTGTTACAATACTGAAATGGAATCATGGAAATTGATCCAGAAACGGGCATTTGCTAACCCAAGTAGCGAGATCAAGAGGATGAATGTTGGCAGAAATTGGGAGAGGTTTTGCTACTTCACTGTAGTAGCTATTGTACATATGATCTGGGAATTCTATGTTAACTTGCAATTCACCACTGATGATCACATCCTTGTGAGAGGTAAGTGTTGATCTCACTTTTGGTTGAGGTCTAGTTTTCCTCCATAGATCTTTCCTATTGACTATTCCTAGAAAACTAGAAAAGGAACCCTCATCATTAGAAACTCCAAACTCCTCTTTTACTCAACTTGAAGCTCTACATATTGGTCCTAACCTCTAGCACTTAGTAGGTGGGGTCATTATGGGGGAGCTCAAGGTGAGTTCCCAAAGGACTGCTTGCCCTTAGGGTTGACTCTAGGTGTTGGTCTAGAACTAAGGCACTCACTACAATCACCTAACTCCCTTAATCCATTGGGAGACTCATGTAGATGGTCCTCTAAAACTACCAGCCCTAAGCTGGGGTTTAGCTAAGACCATTATATAGAGGACCCAAATGGTGTTCCCATTGGTCCATAGCTAATTTATGGTGGTTGGCACCCCAATTATACCAAAAATACTCAGCTTGATCTTTTGCCCCAAAATTCCCCAAATTACCTAAGTACACTTCAAACTCTAAATTTGGCCAAAATTCTCAAATTTACACAATACCCAAATTTGTTCAAAAATTATTTTGAACCTTTTGAAAATATCCAAATTACCCAAAATCACCAAAAAATTGCCAAATTACGAAAATGTCCGTCCTTAGCCCAAAATTCAAAAAATTCCAAAAAATCCCAAAAATTCTCAAAACCTTAAAAATATTCCCAATTTCATTTTTATTAACTACCACATGACCCAATTTGGCCAATTTGACCATTTTGAGCAAAATCCCCAAATTGTCTTTAAAGGCCCAATTTTCACAAAATTTACCTCAAATGTCCATCAATTTGGGCCCAATCTCCCCCAATTTCAATTCTAAACTCAAATAAAACTTTCATATGACAAATCTAAACCAAATACAAGCTCAATTGGCCCATTCTTTGAGCCCAATTTTGATCCAAGTAAAACCCCCAATTTTGATCCAAGTATCCAAGTAAAACCCCCAATTTTGGCCCTATGACTTGGTTCCACTAAATTGAACCCCATGGCCTACTCCATTGGTTTCAATTTGCATCCTAGACTCTTAATAACACTCCTACAAATCAAACTTAACCTTTAATTGGCCTTATTGAAGCCTCAACTTCTTTTAATTTCAACCCAAATCCAAAAATCCCCAATTTTGCCCTAAATTGGCCATACCTCAAAATTCCACCAAATTGATTGCCTTAACCACAAAATTGGCACCCAATTCATGTTGAAAACTATTCATCAAATTCCTATTGACCATTCTCAACAATCAATTTGGACTTAGCCCAAGACTAGCCCAATCTAGACCCAAGTCTAGCCCAACATGCCCAAATTGACTAAAATCCCAAAATGCTTCAAATTGAGCCCCCAATTGAACTCAAAATCATTTCAAGTCTTCACCAAAAATCTTCATGACAATCATATACACAATGGTGATTAATTAATTTGGCTCAAGGTCATGGCTAGCTGATCCCTGGATATTGCTAATATGCACAGTACGACAATAATTCAGATTATATTTCACTTATATTTCTTTACTTTGCAACAAAATCTTTACTTTGCAACAAAACTACTTTGCAACAAAACTAAAAACTTGATCCTAGAAAAAAATAAGAATTTAACTTTTAATTTTGATATATTGGGATACAACGCACATATACGTATCGTTATCAAGTAATATAAGACTTTTTTATTAAGAGAGAATACACAATATCACAAAGAGAATACACAATATGCACTATCGAACAACAAACTTTCTATTTTTAATAAAAAGATAATTATCTAAACAAAATTTGGTTTTTGCAGTAGTGAAAATTTAAATATTTTTAGTATTTTTCATATTTTGATAGAACAATAACAATTTAAAAAGATAACTAGAGTTTTTGTAGAAGAAAAACACTAAATATAAAATTATATTTCTTCTTGTTATGAATCAGTAATAAGTATAGGAATTCTATTGTGGAAGTATGCAAATTGTGTTGTGCCAAAAAGGAGAAATAATATTCTTTACCCTTACTAGAGATGCTATAAAGAACATTGGCTAATTTAAAGTTTGAATAGCTTTGAAGACCAGCTAGGCAAGGAAGATAATAGCTCTCACTCTAGAGTTCCCTTGATTCCCTCCACCTGGGGGCTAACATTCTTGTATCAGAACCTAAAATAATAAACCAAGTTTGGGGCTTTAACCTGTCACTTTAAAGTTCTCTAACTCTACACCCTTCAATGAATATTTCCCTAATTATTTGCACTGAATCATATGAACTACATTCTCATTCATACAATCTCATGTAATTCTTTCCAATTGTTTACTAAGACAATACCAGCTTGGTTCTTACATGTTCTCACAATAAGTTTTAACATTTGGATTGGCCAAATCAAGAAGTAAATGAAGTGCATGGATTTAAATCATCACAACTTCTTCCATTATTGAAGATCAATACTTTCCACAACTTCCATCCAAAACTTAATTATTTATCATTTTAAAGAGAAAGATAAAGAAAACTACTCAAAATCCATGGAGAAAACAAAACCACACTTTAGTTTAAAAGAAGAAATCATTGTCAAAACAACAATAAGTCCCAATTAAAACCAAAATTAGTCTCAAAACAAAAAGATAAAAAATTATCTTAAGTCCTCCACCAAATTCTTGAAGTTCCTTTGATTCTCTTCTCTTTACAATCACTCAAAATAAAATAACAAAAAGGTTAAAATAAATGTAAAAGTGGCACCTAAAAATCTCTTCGAACTAACTCTTGAAATGAGAACTTTCAAAACTTTCCAATACTTTCAGGACCTTTTTCAAAGTCCCAATCTTCTTTCTTTTATAATTTTCTAAAAAGTACCTTGGTTTCTCTTCAAAATATGTCTAAATTCGATGTATTTCCCCAAGAGATGCATCCTTTCGTTTTAATTTTTGTCCTTGGTGGTTATAATCACTTATTAAGACAATGGGCCTCAAAAACCTCTTCAAAATTCACAGAAATCAAATTTACTCATCCAATAACTGCCACTGGCGCTTAAGCGCGGGGCCTCTGGCACTAAGACATGGCCTTCTCTATTTAATCGGTGCTTAAGCATCGGATTTGGGGCTTAGGCGCGAAAACTCTTTTGCACATTTTTCACCTTTTTGCTCCAAATTTGATCTTTTTTCGCTCCTTTAAGCATTTTTCACCTTTTTACCTGTACTTGAAAGAAAAACACAAAAATTCCTTCCATTAAAGCATAATTTCTCAAAAATAGATGTAAAAATGTGTCTAAAAACACTATATATTTTAGGTGTATCAAGCATTTAGATTTATACTTGGAAATCTATATTGTTAGTCTTTGTTTGTAATTACTTATTTGTTTGAAAAATAAAAGTTCTAAAAATATTTTAATGTGTTTGTGAGGAACCTACTAGCTGAGTCTTAAGTCAGTGAATGTGTAGTTTAGAACCTACAAGACTTAAACCTTACAATTTAGAACTTGTGAGAACTATTAGAAGGATTAGAAAATAGAAAAGACTTAATGACATTGTAGAAAAAAATAATGAATAATCAACAAATTAATTTAGATACCCAGGAATCGATTAGTGATCATCATAATGCACATTAATTTTACTTACTATATTATATTTATAAGCTTAAGAGTTTCTCAAGTCTTATACTTTAAAAAGATCAAATGTAGAACCAATTTTTTATTAGGCCCTAATCCTCAAGCTTCTCCTTCCTAATTTTTTTTTCTCTTTTTCTTTTTCTTTTTCTTTTTTTTCACTTTTTCTTTTCTTTCTTTTTTTCTTATCTTTTTTAGGTAAAGATTACTATATATGGATAGGTTTTTAATGATTTTGACTTCTCCTTTCCTAAAGCAAAGTCTTGATATAAGTCTTTTACTTATAAATATAATAATAGTTTTAAAAATTATTTTAATAAAAGAAATTCAAGTATTAAAAATAAAAGTCTAAATTATCTAAATTTTTCAAAAATAAAATTTTCCTTGCTAAAGATAGTTACTTATATTAATCATTCTCTCATCTAAAAACTTTTGAACTTAAAATTTTTCTTCATTACTAAAAATTTTAACTAAATTTTCTTACTCATTTCTAAAATCAAATTTTACTTCCCTAATATAAATTCATATACATAATCAATTTTTTTTTCAAATCAAATTCACTTGTAGCACATTTGAGAACAAATAAAATTCCAGTTTTGAAAATATTTTTCATGCCTCCCAAACTTAAATTTTTAACAGATTAAACAGTTTAGCAACAGATACATATAAGCATGAATGAAAATTTAAAATAACATACTAACAAGAATTTTTAAACCCTAATGATACAAGTATAAAACTAAAAATAGAAGTAAAATTAGTTTTTGATTAAATTTTCCATATTTTCATTTCAATTTAACATGTAGAGATTCAATAGACTTCTAAGCAGTGGATATAAACATAAAAGTAAACTAACACACTAAATTTCACAATCTCAGCATAAAAAAAAAAACAAACTAACATGATAAAAGAGAAATACAGGGTAGTAGTTTCCTAAGTTTCAAATTTAAGACCTAAGTTAACAAGATTTTCAAATTTACAAAAGACATAGAATTAAGTTAAGTTCTAAGCTAACTAAATCACAAAACTCACAACAGTTACTACCCTAGAATTTTAAAACAAAATACTAACTAATACAAATATTACAATACAATTAAAAATAAAAGTCTTACACATCACAATATCTAAACAAGTAAACAAACATACATGTCTGAAGTCTAAAACATGAAAACACATCACATCATAATTCTCACTTAAACATAAAAGTACAAACCACATCACATAGTTCAAACCAACACACAGATGCAAATTTAGCAACCCCAGACCACATAGTTCATATTAGATTATAATTATAAAATAAATCTCTCAGCTCTACTCTTCATCCCCTAAATCACCGCTATCCCAAACTTTTGCAGGCTCATAATCAAGGTATCTAGGATATGGAGGAAATTGCACTCATTGGTTACCTCTAATGAGGCTCTCCAAAGATGAGTAAAATTTCTCTTCATAATCACTTTTTCTCCTATTATACTTATTAGTATGCTCTCCAAAATGCTCTAAATTTTGTACCCTATCAGCGGTAAAATTAATATTATCCATCATCCTCTGCAATAATTGATCTTGGGTCTCAGTAGACTCACCTCGAGATGTAGAAGCACGTGAGGTAGATAGTTTAGATGTAGAAGGAGCTGAGGTAGAAGCAGCAGACGTCTCCATTCCATAGCTCCGAGAAAATCCTCCTCTCCAGCCAATAATTGAATGCTCAGAATAAGTCTTCACATTCACCTTAGTGATGGGCTTTAGAGGTAATAAACTTCCTCCCAGCTATCATATTTAACTCTAGCCTGTTCACACAAAGAAAAGATCAAGGAAGCAAATCCCAGACTTGCAATTGTAATAGATGTAGCAGAACTGATGATAGTCTGACAGATCAAAGCTCCAATATTAATGAGCTTTCCCTCTTAAATACAATAGTTTAACGTCGCTCTTTCTCTAGTCAGTTCACTGATATGATTGGTCGGAAGCAGACGAGCAAAAATGAAATAGTGTCAGGCCTTTGAAGGTGCACATAACTTTGAAGTTGGAAAATTTACTCTCCTCTCATTAGTGATCTTCCAAAGTCCTCTCCCAATAGTCAAGTAAGAAATAATCTCTTCTAAATCCGCTTCAGTAGGACTGTAATGTTCATAAAAACATAACATATCCGGTGGTAAATGGTAAAACAAGTTGATTACCTCTGGCAAAAAAGGTACCAACTTTCCTCAAACCATAACTCGATTATCTTCAGCTTCAGGGAGATTTGCATAGAACTCCCTCACAACAGACATAACTGCCACAACAGAGAAATAACAGAATTGTTCCCACTGTCGATGAATAATTAAATCTTCCACGTCTCCACCCAAATTTCTAAAACATTGCTCTTGAATCAGTTTGCGTGATTGCAATGCATCACTATATCGATCTTGATCTTTTGAACTAACAAATTTACTCAAATCGAAAGGGGCTTGGCTTTTGCTCTTCTTCATTCTTGGTGCCATTCTACAAATTTGATAAATTCCAACAATAACTTCAAAAATTAAGTTTAAATTACTAAACTAGACTTCCAAAAGCACAAACTAAACTTCTCATGCAATTTCCATAGATTTTTCCTCATTTTTCACCCTGAATAGTGAATTTTTGAATTTCTCAAAATGTGCTCAAAATATATGTTGAAAGTCCCAAATTTTTACATAGAAGTAAAGCACTTACCTCAAGGAACTTGGATCTAGAAAATTTCACTTGATTCCACCAAGAAATCTTAACTTTAGATGTGCTCTAGCCTTCCAAAATAGCATTTTTGAGAGGTTGAAGGTGACGGGAGGTGTAAAAACAGTGATTTTCGGCTCAAAAATTCACTTTTAACCGTTCGCGAACCAGTTTTTGTGAACTGGCACTTAAGCGCGGGTAAGTGGTGCTTAAGCGCCTTCCTCTCAGGTCTCTCAGGTTTCGCGCGTAAGCGCGAGATGTGGCGCTTAGGCGCCAGTGCACAATTTTCAGAAATTTTAAATGAAAGTAAAATGCACTATTTTCCTAAGTAAACCACCCCTAAATGGTCTCATAGCACTTAAATGACTATCATAGCACTTAAAAAATGGCCTCATAGCACTTAAATGACTATTTTCAACTTCACGTAACTCTCCTTTATCTCAAAATTCTCCTTAATAACCACTTCAATTCGAGGCTAAAATAACAGAAATTTCACACAAACAAACTTATATTAATTAAAAAACAGGTACAAATACCTTTAGACACTTGGTTCTCAAGCCAAATAGTCTTGGATGAGAAAATTTCACAATTAAACACCTAAGTAACACAAACACTAAAAGTAAGTCTTAAACACTAAAACAATTAAATACAACGTCTTTAAACACACAAAAACATAACTTTAAACATAAGACTTAATTCCATTCTTCATTAGAAGGAACAAATTCAGGACTTTCATTAGTCTATCCTGGGGCAACAGGAATATAAAGTTGATAAAACGGACGGTGGTGACGTGCTCTGATGCAATCTTTTTTAATCCACTTTTGCTTAAGTTGATAAAATGGACGGTGGAACATCTCCTTATCGGCTTTCTCTTTTTTACATGA
>NW_018250669.1:24003-24935 GCF_001263595.1 Phalaenopsis equestris | reverse complement strand
AATATGCTCAAGATGTGCATGAATCTCCAATACCTTAGTCTCCAGTACAGACATGGTATTTTCAATTTTGTTGATCTTCTCCGATATTCATTCAATACTAACGGCTAAGAAACTGTTATACATCTCTTGTACACTTTGACTAATAAATTTCTTCCTCATGGTCTCCTCCTTCTTCAAATCCATCTCCCATGAAGACATAATCTTAAAATCTACCTCTCTCTTAGGCTTTAGGGCTAGAAATGATCTGCGGTGAAATTCCTTCATTAAACCCTTCTATTTATAAGCCTAAATCCTTCCAATAACTCCTAGAAGCATTTAGAAACTATCTTGGCATGTTTTTGCAAACTTCTAGGCTGTTTTCCTTTCTAGAATATTAATTTTGTACATGTTTTTAAATTGCCGCACTTAAGAGCCGGATTTGGTGCTTAAGCGTCAGTGCACATTTTTGCACTAGTCAACTTAACGTCCAAATTCTCATTTCCAAATTCTCACTTAACGTCCAAATTCTCATTTTAACATGTCTAGATCACAAAATAAAGTCTTAAAATCAATACTAACACATAATAGTCTAAAAAATACTACCTCAAATTTTCTTAATCACACATAAAATCACAATCAAAATAAATACGCACTGATAACTATGGGTTGCCTCCCACAAAGCACTTGGTTTTACGTCATCAGCCTGACGTAACCAGTGCTTACTCTGGTTGACCCAACATCATTCCATCATTAAACTTATGTTGATCCCCTATAAAATAAGGTTTCATTCTATGTCCATTAACTTTAAATAATTTTTCAGACTTGGGATCTTTAATATCCACAGCTCCATAAGGATAAATTTTAATCACAATAAATGGGCCCATCCACCTGGACTTGGACTTAAGTTTGCCTATTCTTAACCTTGAATTATATAGCAAAACTTGTTATTATAT
>NW_018250669.1:22468-23907 GCF_001263595.1 Phalaenopsis equestris | reverse complement strand
AAATTCTTTTCTTTATAAATTTTGGCACTTTCATAAAATTCATTCCTTATCTCTTCAAGCTCATTTAATTATAATAGTCTATTCTCACCAACATCTTTTAAATCATAATTGAACTCTTTAATCGCCCAATATGCATTATGCTCAAGTTCAACTGGTAAGTGACAAGCTTTTCTAAATATTAGCCTAAATGGGGACATTCCTATCGGAGTTCTATATGCAGTCCTATTAGCCCACAAAGCATAGTCAAGTTTGACTCACCAATTCATTTTTGTTGGATTTACAAATTTTTCCATAATTCTTTTAATTTCCCAATTGGATAATTCAGCCAAACCACTTGTCTGAGGATGATAAGCAGTAGCAATCTTATGATTTATATGATATTTATTTAAAAATTTCTCCATTATGACATTTCTTAAATGACTTCCCCCATTAGTAATGATAACTCTTGGCATCCCAAATCTACAAAATATATTCATTTTCAAAAATTTTGCAACACTTTAAGCATCACATCAAGGTAAAGCAACAACTTCTATCCATTTGGATAAATAGTCCACTGCTAACAGAATTTATAAATTTCAAAAAGATGGTATAAATGGTCCCATGAAATTTTAACTTCTAATGTGTAATTTATAGGCATTTCATTTCTTCTAGAAATATTTTTTACTCGCTGACATCGATTTCATGTTTTAATTTATTCATTAACATCTCTAAAAAGAGTAGACCAATAAAATCTAGCATGTAAAATTTTATATGCAGTTCTATTTGTTCCAAAATGTTCTCTAAATTTAGAATCATGGCATCTTTCAATTATCTGTATCTGTTGAGTTTCTTCATAAGGCACACACCTTCTAATAATTAGATCTTTAAATTGTTTATATAAATATGGTTCATTCCAAAAATAGAATTTTGACTCATAAATGAATTCTTTAATTGTGAATTTTTAAAATCAGGTGGTAGAATATCACTTACAATATAATTTATAATATCACCATACCACGGTACATTCATTTCATCAATACTATATAATTGTTCATCAGGGAAATTTTCTAAAATTTCATTTGCAAAATTAGGTAATATTTCTTTTTCTAGTCTGGACAAATGATCAGCTATTTGATTATCATTTCCCTTTCTATCAACTATACTAAAAACAAACACTTGCAAAAGAAGTATCTATCTAATTAATATTGGTTTAGCATTCTTCTTTTGGATTAAATATTTAATAGCAGAATGATCTGTATGCACTCCACAATGAGTTCCAATTAAATATGATCTAAATTTATCAAAAGCATATATTATTACTAATAACTCTTTTTCAGTTTTTGTATAATTAATTTGAGTTTCATTAAGAGTTTTACTAGCATAGTAAATAACTTTGAAAAATTTATCACATCTTTGTCCTAAAACAACTCCAATAGCATAATCACTAGCATCACACATTA
>NW_018250669.1:21220-22082 GCF_001263595.1 Phalaenopsis equestris | reverse complement strand
TAAACATGAGTCAAATGAAGTTCCAAACACTGAAAAGTCATCCATAAAGACTTCAATCCCTTTTTCAATTAAATCACAAAAAAAATGCCATCATACATCTTTAAAATGTGGCAGGGGCATTACATAAACTAAAGGGCATTCTTCTAAAAGCAAAAGTACCATAAGGACTGGTAAACGTTGTTTCCTCTTGATCCTCACGAGATGTTTGAATTTTGTGATAACTAGTATATTCATCCAGAAAATAAAAGTATTTATACCCAGCTAGTCTATCCAGCATTTGATTTAGAAAGGGTAATAAAAAATGATCTTTACTAGTGGCAAGATTTAATTCTCTATAATTAATGCATATTCACCACCTGTAACTTGTCTAGTAGGTATTAGCTCATTATGTTCATTTGCAGTTATAGTTACTCCTCCTTTCTTTGGAACGCAATGAATTGGACTAACTCATGCACTATCTGAAATAACATAGATAATTCTAGCATCTAACCACTTTAAAATTTATTTCTTTACAACTTCTTTCATAACAAGATTCAATCTCCTTTGTGGACCAGTCCTGGGTTTGCAGTTCTCTTTCATATGAATTCTATGCATACAAATTGAAGGACTGATTCTTTTAATATCAACAATTGTCCATCCAAAGGCTTTCTTATAATTTTTTCATAATTTTCATCAACCTTTCTTCTTCTTCCATCATTAATTTTGGGGAAATTAAAATTGGTAAAGTAGAGGAATCTCCTAAAAAGGTATATTTTAAATTATCAAGAAGTAACTTCAACTCTAGTTCTGGATCAACTTCAATAGATGAACAAAATGATTTATCTTTGTCTATCATGTCCAAAACATCAAAACTTTTATCTTT
>NW_018250669.1:18884-20934 GCF_001263595.1 Phalaenopsis equestris | reverse complement strand
TGGCTAGGAAAGGTCTCCCCAAAATGATAGGTATCTCTTTATCTTCCTTCATATCTAGCACAATGAAATCAACAGGAAATATAAATTGATCCACTTTCACTAGGACATCTTTTATAACTTCTTTAGGGTATGTTATCGAATGATATGCTAACTGCAGAGTTACAGTAGTAGGGGTTATTTCTCCGAATCCTAATCTTTTAAATATTGATAATGGCATAAGTTTAATGCTTGCACCTAAATCACATAAAGCTTTCCCATAAAATCTATCTCCTAGTGCACATGGAATTGTAAAGATACCAGGATCCTTAAGCTTTTAAGGAAGCTTCTTCTGAATTATCGCACTGTACTCCTCACTAAGTGCAACAACCTCATTATCATTAAACTTCCTTTTCCTGTTAAAAATATCCTTCATAAACCTTACATAGCTCGACATTTGTTCTAAGGCTTCAGCAAATGGAATATTAATTGTAAGCTTCTTAAATATTTCCAGAAGTTTTGAAAATTGTTTATCCAACTTCTACTGACAAAGCCTCTGAGGAAATGGAGGTGATGGATTTTCCAAATCAATTTTTCAAATCAATTTTTAGTGGAGAAATAGGTCTCTCAGAATCTTTTGGAGCATCCTCTTTTGATTCTTCAATTTATTTTCTCTCTACTTCAATTTCTTCTAGAACCCAACCTTCCAACTCTCTTCCGCTTCTAAGTTTAATGGCTTTTACTTGTTCTTTATTCTGGTCTTTTGGATTTGATTCAGTATTAATAGGAAGTATTCCTTGGGATCTATTACTTAATGAATTTGTTATTTGCCCAAGTGGATTCTCAATATTTCTAATTGTAGCCCCTTAACTTTGTAATTGATTTCCCATTTGAAACACCGCTTCTTCTATAGAAAACTTCTTCTCCTTAAACTGTATATTACTATTAAAACCTGGAGGTTAATTAGATCTATAATTGTTCTAGTTTCCCAATGGGTTTACTTGGTTGTTCCCCCATTGTTGATTATTACCACCTGAATTGCTATTCCAGTTAAAGTTTGGATGGTTCTTCCAACCTGGGTTATAATAAATTGAATATGGGCTATTCTACTTATTATTTATAGCATTCAAAGTTTTTAATGATGCTTGAGAATCTACCATTTGGCCTAATGAGCTCTCTTCAATCATGGAAATTGGATGAGAAAAATTCATTCCAAATTGGTTTAACTTCCTTTAAATTGCAGCAGCTTGATTTACTAACATGGTAAATGCAACAGTTTCATGAATATTGGCTACTTTCTTAGGATTTACCCACTCGGAAGGCCATTAAAAATTATTGATAGCCATTTCTTCAATTAAAGCATAAGCATCATGAAATGGTTTTGACATCAATGAATCACAAGCAGCGACATCGATAATTGATCTAAGAGATCCAACTAATCCATTATAAAAAGTTTGAATTATTAACCAATCTGGTATAGCATGGTCTGGACACTTTCTTAAGAGTTCTTTAAATCTCTCCCATGCTTCATAAATAGATTCCCCTTCAAACTGATTAAAAGATGTAATATCATTTCTAAGCTTTAAAGTTTTTTATGATGGAATATATTTAGCACAAAATTTTTGTGCTAAATCACCCTAAGTTCTGATAGATCCAGGTGCTAACAAATTCAACCACATCTTAACGTTATCCCTCAGTGAGAAAGGAAATAACCTCAGTCTTATGGCATCATCTGATACACCATCGTTTTTAAATGTAGCGAACAATTCTAGAAAATTGGCAAGATGTAAATTTGGATCTTCAGTTGGTGATCCCCCAAACTGATTATTTGATACCATTTGGATAATATCAGATTTAAGCTCAAATGAATTAGCCACTACAATAGGTTTTTAAATATTACAATGAAGTTCATCTACAGTAGGGTTGACATAATCTCTTAAAAGTCTAAACTCTTGATGAATTTCAACATTTTGAACATTTTGGTTTGTTAGCTTCAATTAGAATGGCCTTTTAACTACTTTTGTGGAGCAAAAAATAATCAACTATTTTGGTTTTTCTAATTTTTCTAACAGTT
>NW_018250669.1:10339-18838 GCF_001263595.1 Phalaenopsis equestris | reverse complement strand
AACCTGAACTATGCATACAATAACCATACAATAACATAAAATAAAACTAAACACAAAAAATAAAATACAATAACTTAAAGTTTAAATAAGACTTTCTAAAAACAGAAATTTTCTTTTAAAATCAATTTCTTCCCGGCAATGGCGCCAAAAACTTAATCCCTGGATACTGCTAATATGCATAGTACAACAATAATTCAAATTATATTTCCTTACTTTGCAAAAAAACCAAAAACTTGATCCTGAAGAAAAATAAGAATTTAACTTTTAATTTATATATATTGGGATACTACACAAGTATATGTATCGTTATCAAGTAATATAGTACTTTTTGATTAAGACATGAATATCAAACCCATAGGGAAAATACGCAATATGCACTATTGAATAACAAACTTTCTATTTTTAATAAAAAGATAATTATCTAAACTAAATATTATTTTTTTAGTAGTGAAAATTTAAATATTTTTAGTATTTTTGATTTTTTGATAGAACAATAACAATTTAAAAAGATAACCAGAGTTTTTAAAAAGATAATAACAATTTAAAAAGATAACCAGAGTTTTTGTAGAAGAAAAGCACTAAATATGAAAATATATTTCTTCTTGTTATGAATCAGTAATAAGTATAGGATTCTGTTATGGAAGTATGTAAATTGTGTTGTGCCAAATTTACCCTTACTAGAGATGCTATAAAGAATATTGGCTAATTTAAATTTTGAATAGTTCTAAGTTTGAATAGTTCTGAAGACCGGCTAGGCAGGGAAGATACTAGCTCTCACTCTAGAGTTCCCTCAATTCCCTTCACCTAGGGGCTAACATTCTCGTACCAGAATCTAAAATAATAAACCAAGTTGGGGGCTTTAACCTGTCCCTGTCACTTTAATTCCTCTAACTCTACACCCTTCAATGAATATTTTCCTGTTTATTTGCACTCAATCATATGAACTACATTTTCATTCATACAATCTCATGTGATTCTTTCCAATTATTGACTGAGACAATACCAACCCAGTTCTTACATGTTCTCACAATAAGTTTTAATATCTGGATTGGCCAAATCAAGAAGTAAATGAAGTGCATGAATTTAAATCATCATAACTTCTTCCATCATTGAAGAGCAATACTTTCCACAACTTCCTTCCAAAACTCAATTACTTATCATTTTATGAAGAAAAATAAAGAAAACTACTCAGAATCCGTGGAGAAGAGAAAAAAACCCACACTTTAGTTTAAAAGATGAAATCATTGTCAAACCAACAATAAGTCTCAATTAAAACGAAAAGTAGTCTCAAAACAAAAAGATAAAAACTTATCTCATGTCCTCCACCAAACTCTTGAAGTTCCTTTGATTCTCTTCTACTTACAATCACTCAAAATAAAATAACAAAAAGGATAAAATAAAAGTTAAAGTGGTGCCTGAAAATCTCCCTGAACTAACACCCCAAATGAAAACTTTCAAAACTTTCCAATACTTTCAGGACCTCTTTCAATGTCCCAATCTTAGTTCTATTATAATTTTCCAAAAGATGCATTGGTTTCAATTCAAAATATGTCTAGATTTGATGTATGTCCCCAAGGGATGCATCCTTTCATGATAATTTTCGTTCACGGTGGTTATAACCACCTATTAAGCCAATGGGTCTCTCAAAAACCTCTTCAAAATTATCAGAAACTGAATTTACTCATCTAATAACTGCCACTGACGCTTAAGCGCGGGGCCTCTCATGCTTAGGCATGGCCTTCTCTATTTAAGCGCCAGATCTGGCACTTAGGCCACAAAACTCTTTTGCACATTTTTCACCTTTTTGCTCCAAATTTGATTATTTTTCACTCCTTTAAGAAATTTTCACCCTTTTTACTCATATCTACAAAAAAAGTAGAAAATATCTTTTATTAAAGCACAATATCTCAAACATAGGTATAAAAATGTGTCTAAAAATACTATATATATTTTAGGTGTATCACTATCGTAGCCCAAACCCAAGCTTTGGCCAAATTGACTTACATGGACCCCTTCACCAAAAATTAACCTACCCTTTGCAAATTGGCCAACCAAAGATCACCACAGCCACCAAGCCCTTCCCTTGAATCAAGCTAAATAACACTACACCCACCAAACATAGTTATGGACCAATGGATCCCCAAATTAAGGGATTCATGCCCATTTTTGGGTCTTAAGCCAAATATCCTCACCATTATGACTAACCCCTAGAGGTAGGTGATAATTGAGTCTTCCCCTGGCTCACCGACCCCTTAGCTAGCTCCCCTGTCCTTGCCGGCCGACCCAGTCACTGAAAAATAGCCAAACAGAGAGCCACCCCCATGAAATCAAACCCAATTCAAACATTGAGGCCACCTCATCTAAATTTAAGTTTAGAGCCTCTCTTCACTTTACATAGGCAGCACTTTGCACCATTTAATTGACCCATAGAGCCACCATTAGCCATTTTTATAAAAGCTCACCTCCTCAAAGAGATCCCTCTAAATTGCTCCTAGAGCCCTTTTGAGACCTCGTCAGTGCAACCCAACCACTACATTGCCCTAATTCGCCTTGCCGGAATTCAATTTTTGAGCTCAAAACCTTGTCGGAGACATGATAGAGCTCTCCACATCTCTACACTCCACCAAAATCAAATTAAACTCACCCACACCTTCAACACAGTGAAAGAAGAAAAAGCCCCATCAAACCCCCCTCATACAGAGCCCCTAGCATAGCTCTAGACCAACACCTGAAATTGAGCTTGGTCGAATTCATACCTAGACCTTTCACCATAGCAAGAAGCTCAATCCCTAGCTTCATTGGATCTCCACAAACGTGTCAAGCACCTCTGATTGAAGCTTCCCTTCTCAAAGCAAAGGTGTTGAACTTCCACTCTTCCCGTATCTATTTTGATTCTTTATTTGATTAGTGTTAGTTTTATGGCATGTTTACCGTATGGATATGTTTTTCACACTTAAACGAGTCCATATGATCAAACCTGAGATCATTTGGTGGAGAAATGAGTGAGATCTTAGGGTTTTAGTGTTAACGGTCATGAGTTAGCCTATTTAGGGATGATGTCCGATCACGCGTTTATCTCATCAACGGACGAGAAATGGTCGGGAACTCTCAGTGCGTGAACCGCGGGATGCGTGGTTGCAGATTCGAATGTCGGTGTCGAACCAAAAGATGACGTGTGGAGCTTCGGAGATGCCTATGAAGAGGTGGCGCCGCGCTTTTAAATAGAAAAATAGAGGTTTTATAATTTAAATAAATAGCCCTAACTTCAAAAATTCATATCTTGGTGTAGAAAAATTACAAAAATAAAATAAAAATACCCAATCTTGGTGTAATTTTGGAAATTTAGTCTTAATTAACATTTAGGTTCAATCCAAGAAAGGGTAATTGGTAAACTTTGATCCTAATTAGCATATTTTGATGATTAAAACATAAGGGGATTAATTGGTAGAAACCAATCTCACTTTTATTAATTAAAGGATAAATTTGTAATTTCCTTAAATTATTAAAATTTTGAAGTCTAGTCAATTAAATGATCCTAGACTTAGGGGTATAGTTTTGGGTGTTAATAACTCATTAATTCAATACCCCGTTTTAGATGTTCAAATAACATTCAAAAGTCTTGATGATTAATTATTATCACTTAAAAATCTCCTTCAAAATGATTAAGACATTCACTAGGACTCAGATTAAGACATTCACTAGGACCTTAAGGGCTTAGTAGTGACTTAAGCTAAATCAAATTTGGTTAAATGAGGATTAGAAAAGTGAACATAATTAAAAATTGAACACCTTTAAAACACTACAAGCCTAAATTAAAAAGTTTGGCTAAGTGACTTGATGACATTAGCTTGCCCCTTTAAGCGTCTTCACCCACAAAATTCTTGAATTAAATTATAAGTGATAATTACCCTACTCTTAGGGATAATTGAAACATCATTCTTCATTGAGCATTAGAAGTATTTACAGGATGGGTTATTAAGCAACACAATAAGTTTAAAAAGAGCTCGAGACTTTTGACCAGGCAGTGAGAGGGAAGCATGGACCTGCTTCTTTCTCCAGATCTGTTGGATACCTCGGAGGTATACTAAACTTAATATGTTATGCTTAACATAAATCATTCTTAATCAAATTAATAGAGACCCACCAAGATATGACCTAGGGTTGCATATATCACTAAAAACTTATCTTTTTCGATTTATATAAAGTGCTCTCACATGTATTTTGAGTTTTAGGTGGTGGAACAAGAAGACTCGCCAGGAAAGCTTTTTATAGTTTACAATGTTATTTTTTTTGTACTTTCATACTGTACTTTTTAAGCTTTCAAAACTTGCATGCTAAACAACAATGTCCCCATGCATGAAAACTAAAACTGCTAGGATAGCCCCAAAACCAAAACCCAAAACCAAAAATTAAAATCAACCAAGACCCCCCCCCCCGCCACAACATTCAAAATATAAAACAACTCAAAATTTAACCACAAACATCATCAAAACAATAATTGCAACTAAAATAAGACATCTCTATCAGATGATCAGGAATCCCTCGGAGGAGGTAACCTACGGCTGCTATCGAGGCTTCCAACGATCTAAATGAAATTTTGAAACTCATTAAGTTGAGTTTAGTAAACTCATTTGAACTCAGTGAATCCAATAAAAGATAATGGTACCGGAACGAGGAAATCATAGGATCCTAACCGGTGTCACTCTAATTAACTTTAACATGCCCCATAAAATTTAAAGAACTTCAACCATAGGGTCACCTGATTTGACTTCATAACTTAACACCCTAAAAAACTTAAACTCGTCAAGGTAAGGAGCTTGAAGCTAGCATGGTGAGTACCACGTCCATCTTCAATAGCAAAACCTGTCTTGCCCAGCTAAACCATTTCCTTCCTTAGAATTAAACAACAAGCCGTAGAATTTTGAGGTTTTCTGCCTAGTGCAACATAAATCCTCAACTCATCTTTAGGCCTTTGTATAGCTCTGTTGTACAATATAAGCCCCAAATCGTCTAAGGATTCCGAGTTTGTCGTTCGTCATGACCTATATCCTCACATCTTCCAGGCTATTTGTGTGATCGTTTCACACAAATGTAAGCCCTAAACAAAAAAATGGGCAGGATGAAATATTTAAATAATTTCTCCTCAAAGTCAAGCCAAATAATAGAATAGCTTGGGAAGTCACCGAGGTTCTCCTCCAGATCCCTGATATCCCCTAGTTCTTCCTCTGGATTCTACAATAAATGTTCTAAATTTGAACCAATCCCTTTTCACACCTCTCTGCCTGATCTTGTTGAAAAGTCCTATTCTTTTGAAATCCTTGAAGATAATATTTTCTGATTTTTATTGAGAGTTTTCTTAGGTGACTTTGGTTATCTAAGATGTAATTAATTATAGGAGCTTGCCCTTATAGGAAGCTTGTCCAAACCCAACTTAATATAAACCCTATTTAATTCTTCATATTAAATAGGAAAAATTGTAGGCAAATAAAATGGTTTCATAGACCAAACGGACGTCATACATTTCTTAGTTTATTTGAACGAGTCTAACCCTCAAGTATTGTGTTTATCCTTCGGGATAGATACAAGATTTAAGATATAATGCTCTTTCATTTAAGCTATGAAAAATATGGGGTCAGTTTGATTTCATATTTTCTAAACTTAAATCAATTTGTAAATTAAAATGTTCTTCTGAAGCAGGTGACGAGATTTCAATTCTGGTGACCGACAGCTTCTCAAGGGCAACTCCTCCAAAATACTGTCGACAACTTCTAGAGACTCCACTGGGGACAAACTTTTCTCTTTATTAAAATAAATAAATATTATATTCACACATCGATAATGTGTCCATATCCCTCTCTCTTGGACCAAATTACACTTCTTCTGTTGACATACTTTACCCATTTCTATCTTGGGAAAGTACGGCCAACTCTTTGGACTTCAAGACTGTCTGTTCAATCACCTTTCAACAGAGGGGTTTAGGAGGCCATTAAGGACTCTTTTAATCTTCAAGTGGGGTCGGAACCCCAATAGGAGTGTTGGTGGACTAGTCTCACCTGGGCATTATGTGTTGCTAAATGGGTTCCCCACTAGGTCCTAAAACACTTCACATCTCCCTTTCAACTTTAAATTGCTATTTTACAAATTAAATCAAATTGTGTTGTGTTGTGTGCGCTTCAAAATTAATTAATTTTTTTACTTTCAAATTACCTTTTTACTAAAAATTTTAAAATCCCCACAAACTAAGACTTACCCGGCCTACCGATCTACCTCTGTTAATTTTCAGTACTTGCACTAAGATTACAAGGTTTTGGCCATATAACTAAACCAAGAGCTTTCTATTTTAAAGCTACTATGATGGCCTACCCAATGCTGACTTTTTCTTGCAACTTACCGACAAGCCATGAAGGGCACAATGTTGCTCCTTCCATTATGTTTGGAACCGGATTTGAAGACCTTGAGTTTATCCTCGGGAAGGCCCCGTTCGTCGTAATGAAAGTCACCACTCCAGAAGTTCAGGAGTCATCTGCTGAATTCAACCTGAGCTGTCTTCAGGACTTCTCTTTTTATAAGAAGGCCAAGACTACTACTGCTGCCCCGACACCTACCAAACCTGTTGTCCCCGCTGTTGCTAAGGGGAAAGAAGTAATGATCATTGAAAGTCTGACTGTGGGATTAACTGTCCCGCCATCAGTATTTGAAATCGGATCAAGTTTAAGAACTGCACCACTAACTCGAACTCAAAGGAGAAACTGCAACAGGAGAGTTCAGAGAGCCATTAAAGCCCAGGCTCCTTAGGAGATACCCGTTAAGGAAGATCCTCACCAGGATGAGTCAGAATTATTGGAAACCTATCCGTACCCGCTTCTACGGGGAAGTAGATTCCATCCTTTAATGGATACTGATGGATACGAGAGTATCCGATAAATCACCACTGCATTACCATCGCTTCATGGATAAGATGTGTAGAGGAAGAAGCCTGCTCCTATCACCAGATTCAGTTTAGTGGGGCATGCAATATCCCCTCATTGGAAGAAAGAGATTTTAAAAGATGTCAGATCCGCCAAATGATCTCGAAGTCAACTAAAAATTTGCCTACTGGCATCCCCGTCTTGTTTCACTTGGGAAGCAGAGTTGATATCGTTGAAACCACGGTAGTTACCACTGATTCTACCGCTACCAGGACCACAAGTCATCGACCGGTTAAGTCAAGACTGGGTCTGAGAATCCTACCGATCACCCACTTTAAAGACATTCGTAAAGTTTTAAAGGAAAAGATGAGGAAATTGCCTGGTATTGTAGTCGGTCTGCACCATCGGGAGCATAATTCCCTTCGACATACCGATGTTTCTGCTAAGACACTTCATCTCAAGACATCATCGTCAAAGAAAAAGGTGTGGATACCCAGGGTCGCTGTACCGATGTAGTCCAGTGAGCCCACAGGGAAAGATCATGGAATGAAGCCAGGATTCGAAGTATCTAACATCGTTGCAGCGATTTCCAATGAGATGGAGGAGCCAGAAGAGGAGGTACAACACAGTCCTCCAGATCTTAAGACAATTCAAGAATCAACATTTGAAGAAAAAGTTGAAAAGCTCAGAGTCAAGATTTTTGAGTTGGCTCGGGAACACGGAGTTTTCATCAATAACGATGATGAAAATTTTGACTACAATGATTACCTCCAAGGAAATTTCATGGATGTCCATGCCATCGAAACTCAAGACCAGAGCCACTGCATTTGTGCGCGATGCTCAACCTCTCGTTGAAGAGAACATCGTAGATGAACTGCGTAGGGCTATCCTCCTAAGGGATGAGCAAGTCAGCCAACTAGAGAAAATGATAGAATAGATGGCCGCAGCCATGACCGCCATGGCCCCGTTCAAGGACAATCTCAAGTACCACAGTTAACATCTCCTGAGGTCAACCAACTGGAGATAATACACATTATAGATGAAAGAAGAGAAGTCACCTCAGCAAATAAAGATGAGCAACCAAAGAAGGATTCTCCATCGGGCACCATGCCAGAGAAGGAATTTAAATAAATGGTCGAGCAGGTTTGAGAGGACTTAGCCCAATGTAAGGGTGGTGCATTGATTTTAAAGAGTTGAACCTATCCAAAGGAATTTGATGTCGTGCCCTTCCCTAAGGTTTTCATGTCCCCAAACTTCAAGATATTTGATAAACTGGAAATCCCAAACAACACATAGCACACTTCCGCACTTCCGAGCGCAACACAAGAAATAGTGAAGCTTTACTCTTCCAACTGTTCATCAGCAGCTTGTCAGGGATCGCCTTCAATTGGTATGCCAATTTACCAAACAGATCAGTGAAGACCTTTGCCAAACTAGAATAATTATTTATGAAAAAATTCATCTGAGCGCAACATCATGTGTCTAGAAAAGAGCTCATGATGGAAAAGCAAAATCCCCACGAAACTTTGGTGCGAAATTTATATTTTGAGGTGGAGAAACCTTAGCATAAAATGTGAACCACAACTACAGG
>NW_018250669.1:4406-10329 GCF_001263595.1 Phalaenopsis equestris | reverse complement strand
ATTGAGATCTTACTCAAAAGCATCCATGGGCCAGTAGCTTTCATGCTCAAGGGACTCACCATCAAATCCTTTGAGAAGCTACTCAGTAAAGCCAACAGTCTTCAAGAAGAAATCAAACATATGGATTTGCATGAAAAGTTCAAGGAAACCAGAGTGTTTGAAAAGAAATCAGGAACAGTAGCGACTATTAACAAAGAAAAACAGCCGATGAAAATATATGTAGAAAATCCTCATCAATCTTCATCACAACAGGCTCAGAAACAGATTAGCCAGTCCAACCAGCGACCGCCTCAAGGAGGATCACCTCGAACAGGGAATAAGAGAATATATTTAGCAAAACGATAGAAAATGGTGTACTCTTTCAAAGACGAAGCCATATCCAATATGTTCAGAAGTCTGATGAAAAAGTGTGAGTTCAGACTACTAGAGCCAAAGAAACCCGAAGAGGCCAATAAGAAAGATCAACCAAATTATTGCCCGTACCACCGATTGCTGGGACATACTATAGAAGAATGTTTCATCTTTAAGGATTGGCTCGAAAAGAACCTTAAAGAAGGGAATATAAAAATCCGAAAGGAATATTTGAAAGAACCTAAAAAAGGTTCTATAAATATGATTTTGGCCGAGCAAGGTTTTATAAATATGATATCGGCCGAACCAATCTCTCTGATTGATCCATATACTGGAGAAGATGGATGGAGTACAACTTGGAACAAGTTCAAGAGGTCCTAAACCAAATCCAGGATTCAACGAAACAATCTTCCGCACATATTGGAAAAAGATGGATAGAGCATTGTTTCGAGCAAATCATTGAAGAAAATATTAAACCAAATCCAGAATGCATCACAACAAACTTCCGTTCAAAGTCTTCAGCCTATCAAGGCTGAGATGAAGATTTCGTCACAAGATCCATCATCATCAAGGACAAAAAGAAAGAAGAATACTACTGTAAATGATAGCACGAGGAGTAGGATAGGGGCTGCCTCTACTAGATTGGTTATCTCAGATTCGAGAAAGAAAATCCTCGAACCCCTGACTTTGTATGATTATCTTTCTGCCCCTCCGGGGTTTTATGAATATAATGATTGTGATTTCGGCTATATTTTAACTGTTTCTAGTAATGACGTAATTGATTTTGACCAATCTAGCCTCGATCTCGATTCCTAAAATGATCCTCAAAACGTACTTGAGTCTGATGAACTCGCTAACAAGACTAAAGAAGATATCAACGATACCAGTTACGACAGCATTGGGAGTGAGGAACCAATCCTCGAGCGCTAGGGTGCACTGTTTTCCATCAACCTAGATCTTTCTGACAAAGAAGAAACAACAAAAAATTCAACAAAATTACGTCAAGAAGAAAAAATTACATAAGTAAACTTAAGGAGTGGGAAAGTATTACCCCCGAGAATAGCGTCAGTGGATAAATGAAAATAGATAATAAGTCGAGAAGAACCACCTCCAAGAACCACACAGTTAAGAAAAAATTAGAGGACCATAAAAATTAGATTACAATGTGCTAGCTCATCTTAGGAAGTTACCAGCTCGACTAAGCATTTACGATGCTCTGATCGTGTCAAAGGAGATGAGAGAAGCTCTGGTTATAGACTTTCATGACCTAGAGATTTTCTTAAGTCAGTTGGCCAACGAATCCTCAGATTGAAGTTTGCTCATTGAAAGAACAACCCTGGGTAACCTTCACAGATAAAGATTTGCTGCTCGGTACCGTCGACCACAATTGACCACTTTACATCTCCGTTAAGATCAGCAGAATTGTGTTGTCCAGAGTTCTAGTAGATCCTGGAGCATCTCTCAACTTGATGAGTCTACGGACATTGGCCTATTTGGATTGAAGCTCAAGAGCTTATAGCTTATGACTAATAAAATGATGCTAAGAGGATTCAACCAAAAGAGAGAGAGAGAGAGAGCCCTTGAATTCATTACATTGCTTATGATGTCTGGAGAACTATAAACAACAGCCAAGTTTCATATCATCGACTCCGAGACCTCTTTCAACGCTCTACTGGGTCGACCGTAGATTCATGAACACAACATGGTTCCATCTTCTCTACACCAATGCATTAAGTACTATAAAGAAGGACAAGAACATTGCATCAAGGGAGATCTAAAATAATATTCAGTTCATTAAGTTTGTATTCATGAAAATGTCGCCTACTATGTGCCCCCAAAGAAAATTGTCTTCTCACGTGAAATTGCAATAAATAGAAGTGAAGATTCAGAAAAATGACAAAGAGGTAGCCATTCAACTCTGCTTGAATGATCTTCCACCACTCCTTTACATCAAGTTGGTGGAGGTTTTTTTAGTATGCGCACCCGAGGTCAAGGCCGGGGATGTGGATGTGGAAGAATCAACTTAATTGTTGAACGAACTAGGAAAACCATCTACATTGGTGATAAAGACAGTTTCAAAGAAGAAATAATAATGAAAAATAGTAGAAACCTCAATACAAGATATTCTTAGAAGTTACAGAGAAAGGTGAATATGAGACGATGTATGATCGGATAAACCACTATGTGAATGCTATGACCCTTACTCCGATCCTCCCTCAAAAGGTTGAGAGTTTAGAGGTCAAGGAAGTTCATAGTGTTGGTTTGAAGCCGATCAAGTTTTATCGTGCTTCTACCTCTACTAATCTTGAAAATCATGTAAATTTGGTTAATGATCCTAATGAAATGGAATTACCTTTTTCGCCTTATGTTAAAAAGTTAATTCAACAGGGACATTTGCCAAGACAAATGCCAAAAGATAAATTACAACTTTTTGAAACATTATGGAATATTAAAAGTTGAACTCCCAACTCAAGAGAGGGTCTGAGATTTGGTAAAGTCGGACTAGTCGATGATTCAGAATATTGCATGGTTGTTTCTAGTGAATCGGAAGAGGATTGCCTCGATACAGAGGATGACTCTACTGATCAGCTAATAGAAAATGATCCGCCAGAGTTTGAGGAGGAAATAAATCAACGGTTGACGAGTTAAAGAAGATCAACCTTGGGACTGAAGAACAACCCCGACCTACACTACTCAACAATGAAGAATCTCTACAGTTGATCAAATTATTAACTGAATTCAAAGATTGCTTTGCATGGAGTTATGTTGAAATGTCAGGATTATCAACAGACGTTGCAGTTCATAAACTCGGGGTAGATAAGAATATAACCCCAATAAAAAACGCTCCAAGAAGAATGTGCCTTGAAATAGAACAACAAGTCATTTTCGAGGTAAAGAAATTAATAGACGCCAAGAAGAGCAATACCCCATGTGGTTAGCTAACATTGTACCTGTCAAGGAGAAAAATGGACAAACAAAGCATGTCCAAAAGATGAGTTTTCACTACCAATACCGAAAATGAGGGCGAATATCGCTTCTACACATGAAATTTTCTCCTTCATGGACGGATTATTGGGATACAACCAAATCAAGATGGCTCCCGAGGATGCAGTACTTATAGCCTTCAGAACACTGATTGGGATTTTCTGCTACGCAGTGATGCCGTCTGGATTGAAGAATGCTGGAGCAACATACCAACGTGCAATGACAAAGATTTTTGACGACCTCATTCACAGTCAAGTGGAATGCTACGTGGATGATTTGATCATCAAAAGTAAAAGAAAGATATACCATTTGTACGATTTGAGGATCGTGTTTGAATGGTTACAACGATATGACCTTAAAATTAATCCCTTAAAGTGCGCCTTTAGTGTTACCTTCGGGAAGTTTCTAGGATTTTTTGTCCATCATCGGGAAATTGAGATCGAGCCAGATAAGATTAAAGCTATCTTGGAAATGCCTCTACCTAAAACCTTGAAACAACTACGTTCCTTCCAGGGTATGTTGGCATATCTGAGATGCTTTATTTCTAATCTCTCAGGTAGGTGTCAGCCTTTCTCGGTATTAATTAAAAAGGACACCATATTTGTTTGGGAAGAGAAATGTTATTGAGGACGTTAAACAGAGGACGTTAAACAATACTTAATGACACTTCCTATTTTGGCAGCCCCTATCCCAGGGAAACGTTTGATACTTTATACTGTGACCTTAGACAACTCTCTTGGAGCCCTCTTAGCCCAAGTCAATGAGGAGGGTTAGGAAAACACACTCTACTACTTGACTCGTCATCTAATGCCGACGGAAGTAAGATATCCACCTATTGAGAAACATTTTATGACGTTAATTTTTGGCGCCCAAAAGCTTAGACATTACATGCTCTCTCATAGGATTACCCTAATTCTAATTTCAAAAGTTAACCCGAAAAGTTAACCCGTTGCAATATTTGATAACCTGACCAACACTCTCCGGACGTTTAGCAATATTGTCAATGATCTTATTGCAATTTGATATAAATTTTGTTTCCCTCTGTGCTATCAGAGGACAAATTCTAGCAGACTTTCTCGTTGCACGCCCACTTCCAACCGGGTCGCCTCTCAATGATGAACTATCAGATGAGCAGATATTATAAATGGAATTCTCCAGTGCACACCGCTGGGAAATGTTCTTCGACTGTCCTTCTTCTGCCAGAAAAGACAAAGGATCAGGCACATTTATACCAGTCAAAGCAGGGATTTGTTTGATCTTTATCATACCAGATAAGGTTATGTTGAGATTCTCATACCACCTGACAGAGCCGTGCACCAACAAGATCCGAGAGCCGTGCACCAACAATGAAGTAGAATATGAAGCTTTAATCACCGGATTGGAATTGACAATCTCAATGGATATAACAAACATTGCCATCTATGGTAACTCACAACTTATCATCCGGCAAGTCATTGGACAATACAAGATCCTGAAACTAAGATTAGCAGAATACCACTCGTATGCAATTAAGCTATTGGAACGGATTCCCTATGTGACTTTTTACCAAATTCCTAGGGGAGATAACGCTCATGCCGATGCTCTAGCAAAACTTGCTAAGAAGCTCGTGTGTCCCCAACAGGATTCCATTGAAATCACAGTACAAGAAGACAAGTTCTGTCTCAAATCAACCTCGACAATCTACACTAGATCAAAAAAGAACAAACAACGATTACGGTTAATGATATCAATGAAGATTGGCGCAAGATATTGTAGAATGTTTGCAGACTGGAAAGCTACTAGAAGACAAGTCAGCAACACACCATATCACAAAGAGTTCTATGTCGTATGCCCTAGTAGGAGAAGTCCTCTACAGGAGATCATTCGACCAGATGTGGCTATGTTGTTTAAGCAAAGCAGAAGTACAAAATATTAACAAAGAAGTACAAGATGGATTATGCGGCGCTCCCCAGTCAGGACTGAATATGAACATGAAAATCAAAAGACTTGGATATTATTGGTCAGCAATGATGTTTGATTGCATGGATACAACTAGAAGATGTCACTAGTGTGAAGTCAATGAGGTGGTCTTGCAGTGGTCTTGCACCAACATACCCCAACCTCCAAATGTGCTACACCCAAATGTTGCCTCGTGGCCATTCGAGTGTTGGGGTACGGACATAATATGTCTGATATACCCTCCATCCTCAAAAGAACACAGATTTATACTTGCCGCTATGGATTACTTCTTGTCGGCACTATTTTTGGTGTGGGGTTTGCCCGTAAGAAGCTGTCAGTCATCAAAATTGAAATCCTGTTGCCCGCTTCGGAAGGACGTTTTAAAAAATTTTAGTTTTGAAAAAGATGAAGTCAAACTGACCCCATAATTTTCATAGTTTAGATGAAAGAGAGCTTTACCTCAAATCATGTATCTATCCCGAAGGATGAACATAAGAGTTGAGGGTGAGGCTCGATCAAATAAACTAAAGAAAGTTATGACATTCGTTTGGTCTGCGAAACCAATATATTGGTCGACAAGTTCCCCTATTTAATATAAAGAATTAAATAGGGTTTATATTATGCTGGGTTTGGGAAAAGCTTCCTATAA
>NW_018250669.1:3132-3412 GCF_001263595.1 Phalaenopsis equestris | reverse complement strand
GGTATGTAAATACAAGCATAAATAAAAGTGCAGTAGGAAAGTACAAGAAAGACTGTAAAACACTGTAAACTGTAAAAGTGTATTTGGCGCGTCTTCTCGTTTCACCACCTGCAACTCAAAATGCATGTCAGAACAGTTTATGTTTATAGAGCTGGAAAAGTAAAGCTTTGGAAATCTTCCTAACTCTATGTTTTGTATTGAGGGTTTTTAAATTTTAAGGATAATACTATTAAGTAAAACATATTAAGTTTAGTAGATCCCTAAGGTATTCACCAGGTTA
>NW_018250669.1:0-623 GCF_001263595.1 Phalaenopsis equestris | reverse complement strand
GTTGCTCTGAAAGGTTTGGCCTCAATCAGAGATTCTTCACACCTTTGTTGGGTCCCAAAGAGCTTAGGGATGAAGCCTTTGGCTCTGGTGTAAGGCCTATATATGATTTTGACCACAGCCGATTTTGGGTGTTGGTTGAGAGCTATGGTAGAGGCTATTTCAGAGGGGGAATTGATGGGGATTTGGCTTCCTTCACTGTTGTGAAGGTGTAAAGCCAATTTATTTGAAGTTTGGTTTTGTGTAGGTTCGGATTGAAGTTTGTCCTAGTTTTGAGCAGGAATTCAAACTCTAAATTGGATTTCTGTGGTTGAATTGGGAGAGGGAAATGAATTGTAATGTGCTAAGGGACTCTTAGAGAAGCTCTCTGAGGAGTTTGGGAGGCCTTGGTAAAAAATTTTTCTTACCACCTATTCATGGCCGTGGGGGGGGGGGGGGAATTTTATAAAAATGCGCAAGGGGACTGGCCCATTGAGGGGTTAGCCCCACTGCTTAGGTGTTAAGCAGAGGAGCTCTCAGCTCAATTTGGGCTGAGGTGGCTTCTTGGCATGAATTTGGGTATTGGGCATATGGGGGCTCACGTTTTTGGGGTTTAGCTTGGGTTAAAGTGGATAACCAAGGGTTGG
>NW_018250668.1:0-442 GCF_001263595.1 Phalaenopsis equestris | reverse complement strand
ATCAACTATGGCCTCTATTGTCAGTCCTGAGATTTCAATTTTATTTTTATTTCTTTCTGCAGCAAACTAAGCGCTCTCAAAATTTTTCATTTTATATCCAAGGATAAGCCTTTTTTTTGTGCTTTGTAAGAATTCATTAAAATTGAATACTTGTTGTCTATTGTTGTCTAAGCTTTTCGATTTTCGATTTGCATCAGGACATCTGATGTAAATTTGTATCACGTGTCCAATTAAAATGACCATGTGCTAAGATGGGTCTCACACTTTTAAAAAACAATCAATCCTCTATTTCAGTGGGGTCTACACTTTGATGTGGCCAATTTTAATTGGACATCTGATGCAAATTAGGGAAACCGTAAACCCCAATTTGCATTCTCTCCTCGAAAAATTATTGCGTAAGAAAATCCTATGCAAATTTGCATCAGATGTCCAATTAAAATCG
>NW_018250667.1:4514-5916 GCF_001263595.1 Phalaenopsis equestris | reverse complement strand
ATATATATATATATAAAATAAAATAAAATAAAAAATAAACAGATAGTGAAAAATATAAAGAAAAAGAAGTTATAAAAATATATGTAGAAGAAAACTGGACATCTTCTCATCGCCACTGCATAGTTGTCACCCATGTTGTCATTACACACGAATATAACATGAATCGGCTTACTTGTACGCTTGCTTGTGCGATGTAGGGCTCCGCTCGATTTGTACCTGACGTGACGAGAAAATATGTGCTCTAATGATATATGTACTCGTACAAGTTGCATTCATATCATGCACATACATACAATTTTCATCGCACATAATTTGCACATACATGCATTTGATTAATTCGGTTCAGTTTCAACAATGCACTTCAATTTATGATTCTTAAAAGTTTTGGCTTTAATCTTTAATTAATTGAGGAAATTGAAAAATTAAAATTTCAAAATTAAATGGAGGAATCAAGAGGTTAGATTGGTATCATACATCTCAGATATGTTATTTTTTATGTTCACTCATAAACAAAATCTAAATAACAACAAACTTTTGATTTGTTCATGACTACGCTGTTTAAACCTAATTATAGATTGGTTCGGTTGGTTCAATTTCATACAATTTTGATTGGTTCGGTTTTTGGATTTAAGATTTTAGTTGTAATTGATTTGATCTATTGAATGCTCACCCTAAAGGAAAATTTCATATCTAGCAAGCATTTGTGCGTATTTGCATATCGGTTCATGCATAAAAAAGATAATTGATACGTCATCAACAAATTATCATCATCCAGCACGAATCTTGAAGTAAGACAGATCTCGAGGCAATATTTTTAGCACGAATATTCAAATCTTGACAGAAAGCCATCCAGAGCTCCAATTTCAGAAAATTTATAGTCAAACTGATAGGCTCGATGAGACGGACCTTATGATATAAAAGTTAGTCCAATCCGAGTCAAATCAGGCTCGGATCTAGTCATTAAACCATTACTATAGGATTTTTGGAGGCGTTTGAAAGGTCAAACGGATGTTGAATCTAGCGAGTTTATAGTCGAATCGAGCGTCTCGAAAAGACAAATCCAACGAGCCCAAGATTGCTCAATTCCAACAATGTTAAGACACTCAAATGTCCATCAAATGTCTCTGATCGAGGAAAGCTCTCCGGACCGTCTGATCAAAATGGTTCATATTCCTGCATTAATTGCACTCAAAACACTATAAATAGAGTCTCACCCCTCACATGAAGAGGAGGAGGCTTAAGAGAGAACTTGAGGCTTAAGAGAGAACTTGAGGCTTAAGAGAGAACTTGAGGCTTAAGAGAGAACTTGAGGCTTAAGAGAGAACTTGAGGCTTTGAGAAGGAGTTCAAGTCCAAGATCATCCTCGCCATCGTCGATCGCCGTCGACCACCACTGACCGTCG
>NW_018250667.1:3019-3889 GCF_001263595.1 Phalaenopsis equestris | reverse complement strand
GGAAGGAACACATCCCCTGTCAGGTCGTGATGTTGAACTCCTAGATACAGCAAGCTCCACTCATCCATCCCGTGCAGCTCACCCGACATCGCCACATCTTCCCGCCATTCCAGATAATGTCATTCGCAATGAACTACGACGCCTCGTCCAGGAAGAGTTCCCCTTAGAGAAAAAGGATCGCTTTTACGCTCACCGTAACATCCATGAATCTTCTCCCTTAGCGAATGCGGTCCTCCAACACCCCATCCCAACAGGCTTTAAGCTTCTGAGCATCGATACATATGAAGGGACAACTGACCCTTACGAGCATATTGATCATTACCGAACTATCATGCACATTCAGCGTGCTTCTGATGCGCTTTTGTGTCAAGTGTTCCCGGCTACTCTTAAAGGACAAGCTCGAACTTGGTTCTACTCTCTACCGGGGGGCACTATAAACACCTTTAACGAGCTTGCCAAACTTTTCGCGGAGCAGTTCATCGCAAATCGAAGGATCATCAAGGATTCATCCCATCTCTCGGGAATTCGTCAAAATGAAGGAGAGTCACTCAAAGACTACTTCCGCAGGTTTTCTACTGAAGCCCGTCAAATTCTAGGAGTAGATCTGGAGTTACTTAGAGGGGTTTTCCTTGGGGGGTACTTCGTCCAGGACCCTTCTACTCACCACTGATGCGGGAGATAATTCATTCTTATGCTGAAATTGTCCACCCTGTTGAGGCCCAAATCTCTGCAGACGAGGCCATCAATGCACATAAGGAACAATTTGAGAAATTTGGGGGAAAGCACAAAGGTAACACTGGAAATAATAATCAATCTTCGCAATGGAGAAGCATGAACAACAGAGGAATCGCGACATCCTTCCTCAACCTG
>NW_018250667.1:1698-2811 GCF_001263595.1 Phalaenopsis equestris | reverse complement strand
ATTTGTACAAAACAAACCAGCTGGTATATATAATGCTCCTACTGGGGGGCAACATACACCAAGGCAACAACATGGGGGTCAACCAGTCATAGGAGAAATTCAAATAATTGCTGGAGGCCCATCAATAACTGATCAAGCCCTTGTTACTATACCAGGTGAACCAGTGCAGAAAAAATTACGCCTCGAGCCTATAAATTTTGATGATTCTGATTTGGAAGGAGTTCGAGTCCCCCAGCAAGATCCTCTCGTCATTAGCGCAGGAATAAGTGAACCCTGCAATAACGTAAAAAGGATCTCGATCGACATTGGGAGCTCTGTCGATGTCTTGTTCTATTCAACTTTCCTTAGTTTGGGATTGACAAGGGAAAGACTTCAACCTGCATCTGGACCATTATATGGTTTTGATAATCGACCAATGAAGGTCGAGGGAACAATAAATCTCCCTGTTGTCTTGGGAGATTTTCTTCGACAGATAACCCATTCAATCCAATTCATCGTTGTCAAATCAGAATCCTCTAATGCTATCTTCGGGAGACCATTCCAATCAATTTTTGGCATCGTGACTTCTGTAACACACTTGAAGATCAAATTTCCAACCCCAGCAGGGATCGGTGTCGTGCGAGGTGATCAACAGATAGCACAATCATGCTACCTCAGACAAGCTCAGCCACGCCCGTCAATGACACTTAGCATTGAGAACTTCGATCTTCGAGATAAAGATTTATCTCAACGGGCTTCTGCCATAGAAGACTTGGTTCAAATCCCACTCTCTGATGAACATCCCTTGAGAACAGTTGTTCAGCTTGGTTCCCTACTCTCTAATGAGAAAAGGTCGGAGTATGCAGATCTTCTCTGAAAGAACCAAAACATTTTTGCATGGACTCTAGCCGACATGTCTGGAGTTGACCCAGAAAAAATCATGCACTCTTTAAAGGTAGACCCGACCCTTAAACCGGTTATTCAGAAGAAGCGCAGTTTTGCCCCAGATAGCTTACAAGCTATTGAACAAGAAGTCAACAAGCTTCTCCAAGCAAAGTTCTTACGGGAAGTACACCATCCTGCATGGCTGGCCAATGTCGTCATGGGGAAAAAAACTAATGGGTTATGGAGAAT
>NW_018250667.1:0-1535 GCF_001263595.1 Phalaenopsis equestris | reverse complement strand
GATAAGGGCTTATATTGTTATCAGGTTATGTCATTCGGGTTAAAAAATGCTGGTGCAACTTATCAACGACTCATGAACAAGGTATTCAAAAACCTTCTCGGGCGTACAATGGAGGTTTATGTTGATGACATGTTAGTAAAAAGCTTGGAAGTATCCCAACACATTTCTCATCTGGAGGAATGTTTCCAACTCCTTCGTCGGTATGACTTACGACTTAACCCGACTAAATGTGCTTTCGGGGTCACATCAGGGAAGTTTCTAGGATTTATGGTTACCCATCGTGGGATTGAAGCAAACCTACAAAAAATAAAGGAAAAATCAAGGCATTGAAAGAGATGGTGCCTCCAATGAACATCAAGGAGGTGCAATGATTGAATGGTTGTATAGCCGCCCTATCTTGGTTCTTTGCTCGTTCTGGAGATAAGCATTTGCAGTTCTTTAAAATACTGCATAGTTGTCACCTGTTGTCATTACACACGAATATAACATGAATTGGCTTACTTGTACGCTTGCTTGTGCGATGTAGGGCTCCACTCGATTTGTACCTGACGTGGCGAGAAAATATGCGTGCTAATGATATATGTAATCATACAAGTTGCATTCATATCATGCACATACATGCAATTTTCATCGCACATAATTGCACAGACGTAATTTGCACATACATGCATTTGATTAATTCGGTTCAGTTTCAACAATGCACTTCAATTTATGATTCTTAAAAGTTTTGGCTTTAATTTTTAATTAATCGAGGAAATTGAAAAATTAAAATTTCAATATTAAATGGAGGAATCAAGAGGTTAGATCGATGTCATACATCTCAGATATGTAATTTTTTATGTTCACTCATAAACAAAATCTAAATAACAACAAACTTTTGATTTGTTCATGACTATGCTGTTTAAACCTGATTACAGATTCGTTCGGTTGGTTCAATTTCATACAATTTTGATTGGTTCGATTTTTGGATTTAAGATTTCAGTTGCAATTGGTTTGATCTATTGAATGCTCATCCTAAAGGAAATTTCCATATCTAGCAAACATTTGTTACAAGCATTTGTGCGTATTTGCATATCGAACACTTAAACTTTCATATTTACATATACAGGACTGATACGCCACCAACAAATTTCCATCAACCAGCACGAATCTCTATGCAATTTTTTGAACAAGAAACATTCAAACTTCGATTAAGAGTCATCTGGAGCTCCGATTTCAGCAAAATTATAGATAAATTGATCGGCTCGATAGACGGACCTAATGATATAAAAGTTAGTCCAATCCGAGTCAAATCAGGGTCGGATCAAGTCATTAAACCACTACTACAGGATTTTTGGAGGCATTTGAAAGGTCAAACGGATGTCGAATCCAGCGAGTTTATAGTCGAATCGAGCGCCTCGAAAAGACAAATCCAACGAGCCCAAAATTGCTCAATTCCGACATTGTTAAGGCACTCAAATGTCCATCAAATGTTATCTGATCAAGGGAAGCTCTTGGGATTGTCCGATCAAAATGGTTCATATTTCTGCATTAAT
>NW_018250666.1:0-361 GCF_001263595.1 Phalaenopsis equestris | reverse complement strand
CCCTCAACTTAGATCTTTTCGACAAAGAAGAAACATTAGAAGAACTACCTCAAGAAGAAAAAATTACAGAAATAAACTTAAGGTGCAGGAAAGTATTGCCCCCAAGGATGACGCCTACAGACAAAGGAAAATAAATAGTAACTCGAGAAGAACTACCTCCACCTCCATCAGTGGAAGAAACACATGACCAAGGAAAAATTGGAGGGCCATACAAATTAGATTACAACGTGCCAGCTCATCTTATGAAGTTGTCAGCCCGACTAAGCATTTTTGATGCTCTGATCCTATCAAAGGACGTGAGACAAGCTCTGGTTACAGCTTTGCTAGACCTAGAGATTTGTCTAGCTCAGTTGGCCAGCAC
>NW_018250665.1:17491-22909 GCF_001263595.1 Phalaenopsis equestris | reverse complement strand
TACGTGCGTAGTACTGATGTAATATTTTTTCATTCCAACGAGCCCAACGTCAATAAAACTTGCAATTGCAAAAATAGCCCCAAAAACATTGTTATTTATAAATCTAACATTCTCTTTCATCAATTATTTAAATTCACTCAAATATCAAAAAGTCATGATAAAACTCAAACACTTATTTTTCATTTTTACGAAATTCTCAATGATTTGATCATGACATGCATAAATACATCAATTTATTAGCTCAAAAATATCACCCAAATGCTACATTTTGTAAATATGAATCTTTCAAGTGCTATGTATTTGTCCCATAACTTTTTAGCTTTGAAGGGAACGGGAACAAAGATTTATTTATTTATATTCGACTCATTTTGATTCGAAGTAATTAAATTGGTATATATAAATGATAAGCATTATTTTTAAATAATTAAAATCAATGTAATGTTTTAAAGAGCTATAATCAATTAAAATTATTTTATTCTATTTAAATGAATAACTTAATATAAATAAGGAGATTTAAATCTCATCATTATCCTTAACATCCTTTAACTGTGCGACTTGTGCTTTCAAAACGGTTCGTTGTTCCAGAACGACTCATGTTTAGCTCACTAATCAAACTAGTTGAACATGAACAATCTCTTTGCACTCGATATATAAACGAGTCAAGCAGGAACAGTGATATTTTTTTAATGAGATGAATATGAGGCGAGTCTGGGCTAGCTCAAGCTTGACTCGTTTACACTCTTAACTGCAAGCGACAATTGTCATGGAAAAGTATAGTGCATTTAAATAGAAATCATCGTTGAGTTTATTAGATCCGACCAAACAGTAAAACAAAGAAATTTTTTAATTTGGTAACTTCAATTTTGTCGCTTAAATTCTAGTTCTAGGATCGAGTGAATTTATAAATTTATTAAATCCTATTAATGATAAATTCTACAAACAGCCAAACATTCATTTAAAACGTTATTTGAAAAAGGGTGTGCTTGTTCCAACATTTAAGCTGTGTTATGGTCCCACAGTGCATCGTTGCAAGTAGGGGTGTAAACGAATCAAACACGAACAAATAGAGCTTGTGTTCGTGTTCGCTTCGTTTGAAATTTTGGTATAATTATAAAAGCTAATACTAAAGGCCAAAAATCCCAATTATAAAAGTCCAACTAAGAGCTAAAAAATATTACTTAAGCTATTATTTATCTTTGTTAATCTTGTAAGAAAATATTTTTCTAACTATGTGATTGTGATGGTTGGAAAAATTCGAACCAATGCATGTTAAAACTACTCTTCTAGGTGGCCACCTATCAACTCTTTTTCTTCATTTTGCTCGCTCTTTTGCTTGAAATGGCACTCATACGGTCATTATAATACATATAAACGAGGAGAAGATCAACATAACTTTTTAGATTTAAAAAGGAACAAAAAAAAAAAACATCTTCCCTTCACAACTAGACATTTTCTTAGAGAATCCATCAATAATCCATGCCATCAAAATAAACTTGAAGCATAATCACCATTTTTAGAGAATTTTTACATGATTTATAAAATTTTGAAAGGGTCTGATTGCATAAAACAAAATGATATATCTAAACAAATGAATTGTCTTTTAAATGTAACTCTAAATTCCTACAAGCAAATGATCCTTCAAAAGAAAAGCAGAAAATAAAAAGTGGGAAGTAAATCCTAAGTTTTCAAACGTACAAGCAAATCCCAGGCAAACAAGATTAGAAGGCTTTGTTTATTTCTTTTTTATGTAAATCTCTCATGAAAAATCTTTCTGATTTACAGAATCCCATGACTGTCTTTTCTCATGCAGCATCTTCTTAAAATGGGTCTCCTCTCTCAATAATCTAATGCTATTATATATATATATATATAATAGGAATGGTGAGGCTATTATACTAGTCCCGACAAGCCCCGATGTGCCTAACAATTCGAGTACCACACCCTCCACCGGGGGAATCGAATCCCAGACCAGAAGAGACTTACAACTGACAAACAGATGTACGACCAACTGATCTGAGTACGCGACATATATATCTGAGTATGCGACATATAATAGCCTCAGACTATTCCTATTATATATATATATGTAAAGAGAGAGAGAGAGAGAGACAGAGAAACACACACATACACCTATACATATATATGTATATATACAAACATACATATATGCTTACATACATACATGCATACATGCATACATTGTAAATTGCTTTTGTATATTATGCTAATGGCGATATATTACACATAACCTTCAAGTGATATGATAGTAAAATATTATGATGTTTTGTATAAAAAAAAATTTGCTCATTTATTAAACAAGCCTTCGACTCCAATGTGTCCTGGATTCAGTTATCACCTATAACAAAAATCCTCTCAGTATCATAAGAGCCACAAGTCATTTGCTTTCACACCAACTAAAGAGTGCTGGACAAGAACAAACCGGATTTGATTTAAAATCCGTGAACAAAAGCAAATGGCTTACTAATTTTTAAACTATCTATCTAGCCCCCAAAAGTCAATACAATAGTTAAACAACTCTATTTTCAGAACCAACAATCCGGATTTTGTCTCCTTAGCTTATCTTACGCAACTAAATATCAAGTTACTGACAGACATCATGAGTTCATGAATGTCTATGACTGTTAATTACATTGTTAATGAGAACTAAGATTATCTTAACTTTGTAATTAATATTATAATTCTAGTTGTGTTTAGCACTAATTGGTCTGTATGCATACTAATTAATATCAGCCAAAATCCACGAAATCAGAGCATCATATGTTCGTTGTACTCGGCTTCTATTTGTGGCAGTTGGATTTATATAAACAGTTTATGCATGTTTTGATTATTATGATAATTAACAAGTAGGAATTAATTAGTTGGTGCTTAGTTCACATTAGCACATAATGACAATAGCTTGCTTTGTAATGTCAGCACTCAGCTGGCAAGTTGGGGACATGTGCGGTAATCAGGAATTGAAAACAAAGGCAAGTTTTATTTTTTATTTTCTCATTGCTTTGAGAAGGTTTTAAGTTTCAAAATAAATATGATTTTGGAAGATATTGTTATCAACAACATTAGATGTCTTTTCTAACTAGAAAGGCTAGATTGTCTCATCTTGAGTTAGAGTTTAGTTGCCATGGTTTTAATAAAAATTAAGGGAGAGAAATAAGAAATAGACAAAGCAAAGTATCAAAATTGTAGATTCTAACGAATATTACTGCATCTGATGTACCGTTCTTCAATAATTTTCTCATATAACTTAACTTCGAATAGTCTAGTATAAATGTGTACACGACTTGATAAATCAAGACCTTCAAATAGTATGCTCAAGTAGCACCATCAAGTTTATACTCAAAGGCATAGCTCTGGGACAAAAATCATGTGAAGAACTTGTGTAAGTTCATCAAGGCTCACATTGTAACGCAAGAAATTCATTCATCTAGTCCTTGGATCTAGATAGAGAATAGTGCTTGTGCTGACCCCTTTCTACAATATTTGAATCTTAACTAACCTCAAATTATAGTGAGATAATCTAGAATTTCAATTGAGCTTAGTTGTATCAGTGGGCTCAATTAAGCTAGTTGAAACCAAATTAGCCAGGCTAACTTGATTTTTCTTGTCCTAGATTTGCAAACCCCTTTGACCCTAATTACTTTACTTAGGTCAACTAAACCTAAATTCAACCATTTGCTCAATTTAACAAAGGTTAGCTTAGTTGAATCCTAGTTCATATCTAAGGAACATAATTAGATAACCTAGTAAAAACTAGACCCAATATAGTCCCCCCTTGACTAAGACATGTTAAGTCAACCTCTCTTCTTCAAACAAAGTTTTGAAATTCATCTAGAAACCAATTGGATGAGCCAAAGCTTAATCATTAACTGACAGACATAGCTTAGCTAGCCACTTTGATCAAATAATTCCCTATGAATTTACTTGAGCCTACTTACAACTAACTAACCCTAAAATGGACTCAATTATTTGTTAGAATCGTTTGAAGATTATTTATCCAACTCTAGACCCAATATTAAATGGTTGGACTTCATTAAACCTTATAGCTTAGATATAGTCAAGTTTGACATTTTCTAGTTACTTGATTTTATAATAAAATTAGTAAGCTCTTAGGATCTTCCCATGGATAAGTATATTTGTCGGCACTAATTTGGTTACTAATTTATAAGGAGCTAAGCTAGTGTCGATTATTTTGGTTACAACTATAGGGGTTGGTATAGTACTCTTTCATAAAATTAGTATATTTGTCCAGTTGCTCGTAGGAAGCTGTCGGTCACCGGAACTGAAATCCCGTCACCTGCTTCTGAAGGAAGTTTAAGTTTAAAAAATTATGAAATCAAACTGACCCCATATTTTTATAGTTTAAATGAAAGAGTCCATGTATCTATCCTGAAGGATAAACACAAAACTTGAGAATGAGACTCGATCAAATAAACTAAGAAATATATGACATCTGTATGGTCTGCAAAACCATTTTATTTGCCGATAATTTCCCCTATTTAATATGAAAAATTAAATAGGGTTAATATTAAGCTGGGTTCAAGAAAAGCTTCCTATAAGGACAAGCCCCTATAGTTAATTACATCTTAAATGACTGAAGTCATCTAAGAAAAATCTCAATAAAAATCAAGAAATATTATCTTCAAGGAATTTGAAGGAAAGGACTCCTTTTCAATGAAATCGGACAAGGAGGTGTGAAAGGGGAGCATTTCAAATTTGAAACATTTTTATTGTAGAATTCAAAGGAGGAAGAACTAAGGGATGTCATGGATCCAGAGGAAAACCTCAGTGACTTCCCAGTCTATCATATTGTTTGGCTTCAATTTAGATGAAAAATTATTTGAGTGTTTCATCCTGCAAATTTTATTAATTTTGGACTTACATTTGTGTGAAGCAATCACACTAATAGCCTGGAAGATGTGAGAATTTAAGTCACAATGAACGACAACCTTGAAATCTTAAAACGAGTTAGTGCTTAGATTGTACAACAGAGCTATACAAATGCCTAAAGATGAGGTGAGGATTTATGTTGCATTAGCAGACAACCTCAAAACCCTATGGCTCGGCTGTTTAATTATAAGGAATTAATTGATTTAGTTGGTGAAGTCATGTTTTGTTGTTGAAGATGGTCGTGCTGCCCACCATGCTAGCTCTAAGATCCTTGCCGTGACGAGTTTGAGTTTTCTAGGGTGTCAAGTTATGATGTCAAATCAGGTGGCCCTATCGTTGTAGTTCTTTTAATTTTCATGGGGGATGTTAAAGTTGATTCGAGCGACACCGGTTAGGATCCCACGGTTCCCTCGTTCCGGCGCCACTATTTTCTATTAGATTCACGTAGTTCAAATGAATTTACTAAACTCAACTTAATGAGTTCCATAATTTCATTTAGACCGTGGGAAGCCT
>NW_018250665.1:9516-17278 GCF_001263595.1 Phalaenopsis equestris | reverse complement strand
TTGGTGGGTCCTTAGGAGTTTAATTAAGGATGATTTTGTTAAGCAAAATATATTAAGTTTAGTAGACCTTTGAGGTATCCAACAGGTTAGAAGGAACAAGCAGGTCCATGCTTCCCTCTTATCACCTGGTGAAAAGCTTCGAGCTCATTTAAACTTATTATGTTGCTTAATAATTCATCCTATGAATGCCTTAATGCTCAATGGATATTGATGTCCTAATTATCCCTAAGAGTATGTTAATTATCATTTTTAATTTAATTTTGAAGATTATGTGAATGAAGACCCTTAAAGGGGGCATGCTAGTGTTGTTGAAACACTTAGTCAAATTTTGGTCTTAATTGGGCTTGTGGTGTTTTAAAGATGTTAAATTTTAGCTATGTTTGCTTTCTAATCCTCATTTAATCAGTCTTGATTTAACTTAGATCACTACTAAGCCCTTAAGACCTAGGTGAGTGTCTTAATTAATTTTGAAAAGGTTGAAGTTTTAGGTGATCATGATTCATTATTTGAATTTCATTTGAAAATAAAATATGGGTATTAAATTGATTAATTATTGACTTCAAAAGTCATACGCCTAAGTCCTAGGTTCATTTAATTTTAATAAACATTCAAGTTTTAATAATTTAGAAATTTATTAATTTATCCTTTTAATTAGGAAAGTGGGGTTGGTTTCTACCAATTAATCCCTTTTAATTTAAATCATCCAGATAAGCTGATTAAGATCAGTGGTTGCACATTTCCCTCCTTAAATTAAGCCTAAATGTTAATTAAGGCCAAATTCCTAAAATTACACTTTTGCCCCTAAGGCTCTAACGCTTCATAATTTGTCAAATTCAATTCAAATGACTTTGAAATTTTTATCCTATCTTATTCATGGGTCAATTGAGACATCAGCAGAGGAGAAAATGTGATTTTTCAAAATTTAATTTAATTTATATAATTATTTTCATGCAAAAATGAGATTTTTTAAATAAAATTTACTAACTTGACCAAGCTGAAGTCTAATTACTTGAAATTTCTACTGGAAGTAGACCTTGACTAGAGAGCCATTTTGACAAAATTTTATGATTTTTTGAATTTTATTTAAATTATTAGAATTATTTTAAGTTCTGGGGTATTTAGTAAATATAAAATATTTTAAATGGTGAAAATTAAGTTTTGTGTTTTTAAAAAATCTTCTTGAGGTCAGAGAACCCAGAGAAGTAAAGTTTATATTTTTCTGGTCTTTCTTTAATTTATGGAATTATTTTAGTGGACATCCATTTTTTAGCCTTTAAAAATTATTTTAAGCTTCAAAATACAATAGTTTTATTTAGAAAATCAGTAAAAATATTCCAATAGCTTCTAAATGTTTATAAAAAAATTTAGAACATTTCCATGAATTTTATTATTTTTGTGATTTTTATGAATTTTTAAATTATTTAAATATTTAAAATAGGCTTAAAATGAAGTTTTTAATTTAAATACTATTTTATTTTTGTAAAATTTCCCTAGTCACAGAGAACTCAAAAAAATGAGTTTTCATAATTTTTTGAGTTATATTTTGATCATTAAAAATCATTTTAGTGCCAAAAAGGATATTTAACTTGAAAAATCAATTTAGGCCATCAAATGGACTCAAAATGCTTTGAATTTTTTATGAGGAGTTATTTGGATCTTAAACAATAGTGGAGATGAAAAATCAAGTCATTTTAATGTTTGTGTTTTTCAAAATTAATTACCTTATCGTTTTAGGGTTTAGGCAAATTAGGTTTATTTTGAATGAATTGGCTCATGAGAAATTTTCCTAAAAGTTCTCTGGTCATCATTAAGCTTTCAAAATTTTCTTAGATTTTTATAAGCAACATGCTAATTATTATGATTAATTTAACAAATAATGTACATAAACTTGAAAAATATGGATCTCTGTCTAGAGGTCTTCTCTAGTTTTAGAAAAACCAGAGAATGTTCCTCTTGATAGAGGCCACAACAAGCTAAAAATTCAAGCTATGGTGAAATGCCTTTATGCATGGAGAATCAAAAGACTCCTAACCCTAATTTATTTTTTTAAAAATCAAATATGATCAGATGGACACAAAATTTAATCCACATTGTTCTCCTGTATTCACTGAGCAAAAGGTATTTTTATTTTATTTTTGTGATTTTTATACACCAAGATATAAATTTTTGAAGTTAAGGGTGGTCATTTTCTGAATTTTTTAATTCCCTATTTATCTATTTAAACTTGTGACACCACATCATCTTAGGCAGCTCCGAAGCTCCACGTGACACACTCGCGTTCGACACCGCCATCCACTTCAGTGCTGACTCGGCCCGCGGTTTATGTCCCGAAGCACTGTCCAGCTTCATCTTGACCGTTCATCTGATACACGCTTGATCGAAGGACTCTCCGTCATCGTCCCCGATAGCCTAGCCCGAGAACTGTCCATCTTCCAAGCTTGCTATCTCCTTCATTTCTCAACCAAATTAAGTGAAATTTTTTTAACATGCTCGTCTAGACTAGAGGAACATATACATACGGTTAAGATGCCATGAAATTAAGCCCAAGCAAATGAAGAATCAAAAGAAGCTCAAGAGGAGAAGAAGTACAATACCTTGGCTCTGAGAATGAAAGCTTCAATCAGAGATGCTCAACACATTTGTTGAGGTCCAAGGAGGCTAAGGATTGAGCCTCTTGTTGTGGTGTAAGGTCTAGGTATGAATTCGACCAAGCTCGGTTTCAGGTGTTGGTTTAGAGCTATGTTAGGGGCTCTTTCAGAGGGGTATTTGATGGGGCTTTGCATTCTCTTGTTGTTGTGAAGGTGTGGGCACAAGTAATTGGAGTTTGGTGGAGTTTTAAGGGATGTCGTGTTTCTGCTCTAATTTTTAGCTCAAAATTAGGGTTACACAAGAGGAATTAGGGCAAGGGAGTGATTGGATTGCATGGAGGTCTCGAAGAAGCTCTGTGAGTGACTTGGGAAGCTCTCTCTGAGAAAATTTTAGCACTTCCTCCATGGCCGTGGAGGTGAGCTGTTTATAAAAATGGCTTAAGGATTGTTTTCATGGCCAATTAGGGGGTGAAAAGGCTTGCTTAGGTGGAGGGCATAAAGGCTCTAACATTTGATTTGGATGAGATGACCTCTAGGTTTGGATTGAGTTTGATTCCATAGGATGGCTCACGGTTTTAATGTCTCTAGCGACTAGGCCGGCCGACCATGGCAAGGGGAGGTAGCTAGGAGCTCAGGGAACCTAGGGGAATATGTCACAGCAATTTAATGGTCTAAGGTTCAGTTTTGGCAAAAAAATCATAAGCTTAAGCATATTTGGAAAACATATCCCTTAATTTAGGGGACCATTGGTCCATGGCTCACTTAGCTTGGGTTAGGTGAGTTTTAGCTCAGCCTTAGGGTCAAACTAATGGTTGTGGAGTCATTAATTTGATGGCTTTGGGGTAGTTAGGCTACATTTAGTGCATGGGTCCACGTGGGTACAAATGACCAAAAATTTGGTTTAGGCTAGGCTAGCCATGTCAATTGGTCCAAATAAATGTTGCATTTAGTGTAAGTAATAGTAAGGAACAATTTTTGTGAAGGATAGAAGATTTTAGGTGAAGGATTGAAATGCGTTTGAGTTCAATTAGGGGGTCAATTTGAAGGATTTTGGAGATTTGGTCATTTGGGCATGTTGGGCTAGACTTGGGTCTAGATTGGGTTAGACTTGGGCAAAGTCCAAATTAATGGTTGAAAATGGTCAATAGAACCTCATGAAGAGTGTTCAACATAAATTGTGTGCCAATTTTGGGGTTAAGACATTCAATTTTATGAGATTAGATCATGTGGCCAAAATTGGGGCTTTGATCTAAATCAAAATTGAGCTCAAAGAATGGGCCAATTGAGCTTGGATTTGATGTATTTTGGTCACATTGAATGTGAATTTGAGTTTTGGATTGAAATTTGGGGAGATTGGGATCAAATTTATGGACATTTGAGTTGAATTTAGGAAAATTTGGGCCTTTAAAGGCAATTTGAGAGTATTGGTCAAAGATGGACAAATTGGCCAAATTGAGTCATGTGGTAGTTGAGAAAAATAAAATTGGGAATATTTGGAATATTTTGGAAATTTTTGGGATTTTCTAGAATTTTTGAAATTTTGGGCCCATGAGGGGCATTTTGGTAATTTGGCAATTTTTCGTGATTTTGGGTCATTTGGGTGTTTTCAAAAGGTTTGAAATGATTTTTGAACAAGTTTGAGTATTTTGGATAAATTTGGGAATTTTTGCCAAATTTAGGGTTTCAAAGGTACTTAGATAATTTGGGGTAGTTTAGGGGCAAAAGGCCAGGCTGAGTATTTTGGGTAAAATTGGTAAACTAACCACCAAAAGTAAGTCATGAACCAATGGAAACCCTATTTGAGTCCTCTATGTACTGGTCTTAGCTAAACCCTAGCAAGGGCTAATAGGTTTAGGGGACCATCTACATGAGTTTACCAAAGGCTCAAGGGACCAAAGTCGGGAAATTCTAGGTTTAGGGTAGTGAGTGATTGTGAGTGAAGTGAGTGCCTTAGCTCTAGACCAACACCCAAGGTCAACCCTAAGGTCAAATAGCTCTATAGGAACTCTTCTTGAGCTCCCCCATAATGACCTCACCTGTTAAGTGCTAGAGGTTAGGAATAATATGTGGAACTTCAAATTGAGTAGATAAGAGTTTATAATTTCTAATTGTGAGGGTGCCTGTTCTAGTTTTCTAGGAATAGTCAACAGGAAAGTCCTATAGCTAGACCCTAGGCTACTAAAGAGGAAGACTAGACCTCAACCAAAAATAAGTTCAACAATATTATCTTGGATTGATGTGGCATGTGGAGCTAAAGGATGAAGAACTAGTCACCACAGGAGCCTAAAGAGCTACCACCAAACTAAGACGCATGAGGAGGGACAAGAGGAAACTTTAGTTTAAAATTAATTTTTTTATAAATTTTTTGATTATATAAGAGTAAATAATCATTTTTTAAATAATTTAAAATTTATGAATTTTAACTTCATTTGTGAACCTTAAATTTTTTAAATTCAAAATTTGAAGTTTGTATTTTAATTCTTAGACGAAATTGGCTTAATTTTACTAAAAAAATATTTATTTAAAATAAAGCAAAAATAATAATCAATTTAACTTAAGCTTGGTTTGCCACCACTCATTTTGAAGGATATTTACACAATGAGTAGCAATCTTCTCCATAACTATACACTTAGCCAATCCAACCTTAACTCCCTCTCCCTTTCTTTTAAAAAACTTTAAACTATTATAAACTAGTTGAAAACCGCTAGAAATAGAAATGGATGGATTTTTTGTGCAAAAATTGAATATATTTTTTTAAACCAAAAGGGCTTGGGGTCAGCCTCATTATTGAAGAGGTTTAGTGTTCTCTTTAAGTTTTATCACTTTGGTGAGAGGCGAATGTAAAAAATCTCTATAAAATTTAACCAATATTGTTATGTAAGCCATAAAAAATTCCACTTCCATACTATCATAAAAATTGCTTATTACATTCTATCCTAATTCTACTTCAAAACCCCATTTGGGCTCTAAATACTTTCCTGATTAAATCGAGCATAGGTTTTTTTATAAGAATATTAGGCCTACTTGTACCCATTAAAATTGTGAAAGACTATATAATAAAAATTAATAATTCTACACTAACTATTACAAAAATGTTTCAAGCTTAGAGTTTTTTCCTTGCAAAATTTTTAAACCTTACAACCGCTCTCAATTTTGACATTTCCAACAACTTTGGTTATCCTTTAGGCATTAACACTTATCATCACTTATTATAAACCCTTTACAATAATTATATAGTATCTTTAATATCTTTAATAAGCATCTAAAATCTATTTAATCTATTTTTCAAATGCATAACCCTATGCCAAATTATAGGCCCACAAAGTGGTCAAATTTAGCTTAGAAAAAATCATAGCACAACATATTGTTAATTTCAAATAATTTTATTAATGTTTTCTTATTTAACCTAATAAAGGTTATTTTTTACTTGATTTAATCCACTCAAATCCTTAATACAATTTAGGAGGTCTAGAAAGCTTGCATGAATAATTTAAGTTAGACAATAATAATTTCAAATAGTGACCATAAGAAGGGCAAGCCTTATTTGATGGACCTTATTGGACATGACCTTATTCTATATTTATTTTAATTGAAGCTTTAATCCTTTTCAACCTTATTGGACATGCTTTAACCTTTTTACCAGTTCATTTGTGCCTTAGCCCTAGTTTGATCAAATTTAAAGCCATGCATTGTTAGTCACTATTCAAACAAAGTGTGCTTGTTTATATTCTATGATCTTGGCAATCCACTTCCATAATTCCAAATGATTACCACTAAGAAATTTTTAAGCATTTCTAGAAATGCATAAACAAGAATGGATGGGTTTAAGGTTTAATGAGTTTAAATTTGTAATACACTTATGCAATTTTAGGTTCCTAACTCATACTTAAACATAAGTACCATTGACAGGGGAGATCTAAGGCTTCCACTCGGTGGAAGATTAAGAATTTGGGGGAAAAATGTTTTTGGAGGTTTATTAGAAGTTTTTGTTAAGAGCAGGGGTCAAGCAAGTAGTTAGGTCATGGTCAATCCTAAAGCTCTTATAATTTTGGATCTCGATTTTATTTAATAGGAGGATTCAAGGCATGAAACCACTTGATAAGTTAAAAATAATGTATTTTGATAACCTTATGAATTTTTATGTTAATTTAAATTATTTGGAGGCCAAGGGAAGAAGGAGGGGCAAAATCAGGCCAATGTTACATATTTTATTTAAATTTGATTTAGCTTAAGATATTATGTTAATGGAGAGGCTTAATGGTATATGTAGGATCTATAATTATTTGAATATGTAATGAGAATATCTGGAAATTAAATTTGAAGGATATGATGAGCAGCAATTGCGTCTGATACAACACACCCCTGTTGTCCACCTAAATGTGGGTAAGCTTAATTTTGTCCCTACATATCCTCTGAAGGTCCAGGAACCCATAAAACCCTCCCGCACGCGTGTTTGAGAAAATCACTGTTTAGGGTGTCGTACCCACACAAACGTTTCAGGCGCCCATTGACATTGAGTTCTCTCATAAAGATCCATAAGAATGTTAATTTTTTGTGTTATGGGATCATATTTCAATGATACAAAGTCTCACATAGTTTACGGGTCGAAAAAATGCTTTGTCAAAGAATTCCTGCAAAAATTAGTGCAAGCCAGAACGGTGCTTAGGTGCTAGGCCCAACACCTACATCCCAAGGCACCCAGAGCAACTCCCAGGTTCTCAAAATCAAGATCCTAGAAAGTTGGTGTCAATTCTTTGGTGCTAGAACTAGTGCTTAGGTGCCAGTCCATAGAAATTAAGTGCTAGAAACAGCCCCTAAGGTCATGAAACCGAGCAGACAGAAAGTAGGCATCAGGTGAGTTGTGTTTAGCTCCAAGCCTAACGCTTAGGAACCCAGGGCTAGCCAAATTCTGAGTTTTTGGGTTATTTTGACCCACTAAAGCCAAAATTTGAGCTTGGGGAAGGGGGAAATTGTGTATTGAAAAGCACTTAGCCACCTACTAAAATTATGGGCTAACAACATGCTACATTGAGGGTTCATTTTGGGTAAAACTCTCCATTTCTCTTACATCCAACAAGCCATTTGAATTAGGGGAGAAGCCTCATTTGCTAAGGGGGCTAGAAAATAGCTGAGGAGAAGAGTTCTTAGAGAGGAGAATAGCTTCATGGGGAATT